>NC_041229.1:66837808-66845800 GCF_002837175.3 Physeter macrocephalus
ATGGCTCACGGGCCCAGCCGCTCCGCGGCACGCGGGATCCTCCCAGACCGGGGCGCGAACCCGGTTCCCCTGCATCGGCAGGCGGACGCGCAACCACTGCGCCACCAGGGAAGCCCTATTATGGATTTTTATAATGAAGTTGTTATACATTAAGAATGTTAATTTATGCTTGCCATATTAGTTCCATTTTTTGTTTCCAGATTGACCTCATTCTTGGTTGCTTGCCCTGATCTGCCTCCTGATTTTATGAAACAAGCCTGTAGTTTCCTTCTACTTCTTAAGTACCATAAAAAAAAGGAAAACAAGATCTTCTCACTATAGAAAACTTCTAACATATATAAAAGTAGAAAGAATAGTGTGGTACACACCCACGAACCCATCACCCACTTCAACAAGGGTTAATCCACAGCCGATCTTGTTTCATGTATACCTCCCATCTGACCCTCAGCCCCTGCCAGAAGATAATCCCAGATATAGCATTTCAGTATATATATTTCAGTTATCGCTCTTAAAGAGAAGGATTTTAAAGAAACAACGGTAATTATATTACATGTAGATTAAAATGCAATAATTCCTTAACATCTTCAGCTATTCAATCTCATAATTTCTATCATTTCATTTATTATTTTTACAGTTTGTTGGAATCAAGATCAAAATAAGCCCCACGCATTGCAGTTGGTGGATATGATCCCAGATCTCTTTTATTCCTTGAAAAAAATTTGTTGAAGAAACCGATTGAGTTCCCACAGTCTAGATTTTGCTAATTGTATCTTGATGGTGTCAGCTAACATGTTCCTCTGTCCCCTGCATCTCCTGAAAATTGGGAGGTAGATCTAGAACTGATTGTGGTGTGTCTCTTTGGGGGTGGGGGGAAGGAGAGGCATTACATCTGGTTGTCACTCATTTGTCAGGAGCCATTGGTGATCATACCTAGAAACCTTCATTCATTAGGGGTTTCCAAATAGTTATGTTCTAATTCATTTATTCCATCATCATTTATTAGCTGAAATGCTTTATAAACATTGCCTCATTAAGTATTTGATCAACACAGGTACAGTTTGATTTAGAAAGATAGGATAAATGTCAGATATTTTCACTTTATTTACCAGTTTTCAAAATGAATGGGTTTCCTAGCCTCCTCCAGAGGTGGCTAGAGCGGTGTTTTGTTTTGTTTTTCTGTATCATTATTAACTCATGGATTTCACTATACATGATGCATTTGAACCCATTGCAATTTTTATCTTTATTGATGCTCAAATGTTTCCGCCTTTGGCCATTGGAAGCCTCTTTGATGTGATCCTAATCTAGTAGAAATTCATACCGAACTGGTTTCTAGCAATAAGATGTTCCAGGCTCATCTTATATGTTTCCTGCCTCAGAGCTAGAATCGGCCATTTCTCCAAGGCACCGTGTTTCATTTTATAGGTAATGGTATTATTATTTAGAGGCCACAATCCAGGTGCTTTAGGTGTTGAACACCATTTTTTTGCCACCTCTGAAAATCCATCCAAACCACAGTCACCAGTACCAGCAACACCACCACTCGTTCAAACCACGACGGCTGTCACCCCCTCTGCCATCTCCATCCGGCCTTCACCTTGCCTCCAGGCCACCTCCCAGGCTCTATAACACCCACAAAATATTCCTTCTCTAACCTGCCACTTGACCCCAAACATCCCTCTGCATTGTGAAGCATTTTGTGGGCCTTTTTCTACTTCCTCTTTCACAATCCTGTCTCTCTTTATCAGCCCAAGACAAGGAGATAGATCATAATTTCATAAAAGTCTCCTCCAACTTTGTTCTTGAGCTCTGCCGGCTTGCCAAAGTCACGCTTGTTTCACGAGATCATCTCTGAGCAGTCCCTCTCTCTCCCAGGGCTTATACATGTCACTAGGCACACACTGGGAAAGGTGGGGAAGGGTGGGCTAACAGTTACTGAATGCTCACTGAGGCATGTCCTACTATGCTGGGCATTTCATATGTGTTATGTCATCTAGGCTTCATTATAAACCCATGAGCTAAGAATTATGATTCCCATTTCAGAGGGGAAGAAAAGTTAAATAAGACGCAGAGCTGGGATTTACTCAAGGTCTACCTTTCTCCAGAGCCCAGGCCAGCTCAAATTGCCTTGTCATGGTGGTATATCCCAGGAGGACTTCTACTTGGACGGATCCACTAAGGAATCGTTCCCGAGCCCTTCTGCAAAATGCAAAACTCTGCTTTGCTTATCCTACAGTGGTTCCCCATTGCTTTCAGGAATAAATTCACACTTTGTATGTTCTGGCTCTTGGATTAAATCTCTAACACCTCAGACTCATTCCTCTCCAGCAGTCTTCCTGAAAATGTGCCTGTCCTCATGTCTCCAGCTCTTTTACATGTCTTGCTCCCTTTTCACCTGATGAACTCCTACTGCTCGTTTAAGAAACAATTGAAGCATCTCCTTTGAGAAGCCCTCCCTGACTTCCACCTCCAGATGGGTTAAGTGATGCTGCTTTGGCTCCCCTAAGGGACTGTGCCGGACTCTGGGTCTGGGTCTTATTCATCCCTTTGACCCCAGACCCAGCACAGTGCCTGGCCCAGGGAAGTTGCTCAGCAATACTGTTCAATGTATACTTAAACAAATGAATGAGTGTGTGGTACCAGCTATCCTGTGCTTGCTCACGTGGATAAAATGTTATCTTCTTTGAAATGGTCTGTACAGTTTCTTGTGGCCTCTGTCACTCTCTGCTTCCGTTGAACATGTTTATTTTTGTCCATAAGTTAAATTATGCTCTGGGCCTGGAAGATGCAACGGGCATGAGGCTCCCAATGCATCTCCTTGCACGTAGTCAAGACACAGTAATTATCCGTGGAATTGAATCAGATGGAAGGTTGTACAAAAGGAGGTTACAGGGGAAGTGTCGGGCAGGCAATCACAACACCAGACAGAGAGTTTAAGCATCTCTGATTTACTATAATTTCTTTTAATAGGTTCTCTATACAGAATTGCTGTCAACATGGATTGTTGGTTTAGAAAAAAAAAAAAAACCAGGGAGCTTCAAGAACTCTTGTGATGCACAGCTACCCACAGCATTTTGCCACTGCTTCCAGGGCAATGGTCACAGATTTCTGCTCTGGGATAGGACTTATTCATAATGCTGAGGAGGCCTAGATGATAAGCAAAAATGCTTCTACCTGAAGGTCTCGGACCCGCTGGCCTTCTCTACTCCCTCCTTTGCTGGCTCCAGTTCCTTATCCTTCTCTTCTTACAGCCCAGACCCACCCAAGATTCCTGTCTGGCTGTGACGTAGAAGGTGGAGCTGTCATTTGGCCGTGGGACTCTGCTGGAAGGGGGCACTGCTCGGGGCCCAGCGTGGCCGCACTGTGCGTTCACTCCTGAAATACGCGTGGAGCACCCATGGTGTGGCAGGAGCTGGCTGTGCAGCGGTGGGCAAGGCTTAGTCCTCTTGGCATATTCGAAATAGTGGAGGAGACCGGGGTTCTTCAGATACGCGCACAGATGGGTAATTATAAACCGTGCTAAGTGAGATGGAGAGAAGAGCAGAGATCTGTCCATGGAAGGGTCTGGTGTCGCCTTCTCCATGAAGCCCTCCCTGGTCCCTTCTGGCAGTGCAAGCCTAGCCTGGTCTCCCTCGTCGCCCGGAGCCAGGCCTGTGTTGGCCCTCAGCCCACGAAGACTCCGGTGTATGTGACTGCACGCTCCTAGGGCAAGGGTTCGTTCTTCTCTAGAATAGCGTGTGGCATACAGCAGGTGCTCAATCAGTACTTAAGACTGGGAGGAAGGGCATGAACACATTTTACAGGGCCCCATTCCATCAGATGAAAGAGTCATAGACTTCCCTCAGCACCATGATCATAATGGTGTGACGATGAACTAGTTCCAAAACTTCAGCTCCGTGCCGAAAAGAGGGCATCTCTCCTCCAGAAAGGGTGGAGAGGATGAATAATGAATGGAAACCTTAAGCACATGGCCTGGCCTGTGTAGCATTTCAGCACAGGGTACATCCTTTCCCCTGCCCCCTAGAAGTTTCCTCGGGATGGCCTCGTGCTCTGATGGGAGCAGCCTGCCCAGCAGCAGTACCGGCCTCCTCTCAGGGCAGACCTGAGCTGGGTCAGGGGCAGGGCTCACTTCCTGCTCAGTCTGAATCTCCAGTGTGGGCATGTCACAGTCGGGACTAAGGGAATGTTTATTTTGAATGGCACTGGTCT
Organism: Physeter macrocephalus; assembly: GCF_002837175.3. NCBI lineage: Eukaryota > Metazoa > Chordata > Mammalia > Artiodactyla > Physeteridae > Physeter > Physeter macrocephalus. Next base: position 66,842,018 of record NC_041229.1, read on the forward strand.
AGTGTCGTAATAAGAAGAATGGAATTCTGCAGCCCATCCATTCAGGTTTGCTTCTTCCTTGGAGAACAAGAGTATGTTCCCCTCCCAGATATGTTGCCAAAAATGTACCCTCTTAACTCCTTCCCAGTCTCCTAAGAACTGTCTCCTAGGGGAAGGGGTGGCAGATCCTGGCCCCCAAATCGCTGGGTGAGCAGGGCGGATGCTTTTGCACTGAACACAGAACCCCCAGTCACCTCCTGTTCCAGCCCGGCTTGGTAGACGGTTTGGTGCACACAGAGGGCTCCCCCCTTAATCTGGCACCTCCACTTTTCTGTCCCAGGGCTCTAGCTTCAGAAGCCCCCTCAGTCCACACCCAGAGTGGCCTGGAAGTGCGGAGAGTAGCACCCGGGGGTCACCTCGGTAATGGGGAAGTCTCCTGGGGACACTGTGTACGGTTCCGCAGCCCCATGGGGGTTGAGGCTCAGTTGCCCACAGGTCACAGGCTCAGTAATGTGTGCCCCCTTCACTGGCTCCTCCACGTCTCTGCATCTCTCTCCTCACCCCTCACTCCTTTCCCTGGGATTTCTTCCCACTTGCAAATGACTTCAAACTGAGACACTGGGGAAAGGAGATGGCTAACCGGTAGAATCATCTTCTAGGGAACTTTTCAGGGAAGTCTCCTAAACTTTCTGAACTTTAGCTTCCTCATCCATGAAAGAGAGCAAATAGCCCGTGGCCTGACCCTCGCTTCGGGCTGTCATCTGGTTCCCCAGAGACCCCGCATTCTGCACTTGCTGGTCCCGGTGCCTGAGCACCCCTCCCCCTCCCCCCTGCAAAGCTGTCGAATGACTCAACGCTCCAGACTCAGCTGCCTCCCCCCAGGACTGGAAACCACCTAAATGTCCAATAGTTACGGAATGGTTAAATAAACGTATGTGCATACCTTCAGCAGAGATTGAGAAAGCCAGTTAAAGGGATATTTTTGATGGCACGAGGAAATATAAAGAGATTATCTGATACTATAAAAGCAGGCCAACAACAACAACAAAAAAAAGCAGGCCATAGAACGACCTGGTACTATGTACCCAATATGTGTGTGTGAGTATGTAAAACATAGAAAAGCTTAAGAAAATATAACATTATCTCTAAGCAGTAGGATTATTTTCTCAGTTTTTTAATATTTTCAAAGTTCTCTTAAATGAGCATGTTTTTCTTTTCTAGCCAGAAATAAGTCAACCTGTTATTTAAAACAAAAATACTCCTCAAATGTCACTTCCCTTTTAATCTGTCCTCATAGAAACTGAGCCTCCATAGAGTGACCAGACAACCTGTAGGGCTCAGCATACAAAAGATTATTCCCCGTGGAACTTTCTCCTGGTTTTACATGGGAATGTAGAAGTGACCATGTTTTAGATGTTTCGTATTAAAAGAAAACACTGTTACATAAAACTGGGAAAACATACAGTGTAGTGTTAAGGATATGAACTCTGGAGCCAGCTGGTCTACTATCAAATCTGGTTTCCACTTTCTAGCTGTGTGGCCTTGCTCAAGTTACATAACCTCTCTGGGCCTCATTTTCCTCATCTGTAAAATGGGGATAATCATAGTACCTACTCACTGGATTGTTGGGAAGATTAAGTGAGTTGATATATGTTTTTTAAAAAAGGTGCCACATCTACGTGCGTGGTACAAAGGAAGTGCAGCGCAAGTATGTGTTCTCTCACAGGCATCATCATCATCGTCCATTCAAGAGAGAGTTTCCACCAACAGTGCTCCTTCAGGATAAACCACTGACTGACCTTCAGACAGATCCAGAATTAGCCCACCAGTGAACTGATCCAACCAAAACACAACCATGCCATGGTCACTCACTGGCCACACCCCTACCCAGAGCCCTTGTTTCAACGGAGGCCACCACTTGGGAATTCCAGTGGACTGGTACTTGATGTGGCACTTATTAAGCAGCATTGGGCCACTGCAAAAATAAAGGACTGGCTTATTCAGGATTAATAAATAAGAAGGATATAGATATGAAGGTCAAAGAGCCACAGAGAAAGAAATGAAGAAACTTGACTCCAGTGATACATTGATACACAGTGATACACTGTGCTCTTCACACAGTGAAAAGCAAGTGAGGTGCAGAGGCTGCCCTGGGTGCCTGGAGCCCTAGTGGCCTTCCCATGGCCTCTGCATATCCCATGTGTTCCTCTGTTGCTCCCTCCACCTTAGAAGGATGCTCTCCTCTCAGGACTTGGTTCAGGACTGCGTGGAGGACCTTGTCATATTACATTGCAGTTTGTGTGTACATCTTCCCCCTCCTCCCTCAGCTAAAGCATCCTCTGAGCACTTATTGAGTGTGTAGCAGGTGCCTGGCACTGTACTGGTGTCTCGTGGCCACCACAGGTCGCTGCTCTTCAGGGATCTACTGACCCCAGAAGGGAAGTACTTGTTTGTCATTGTATTCACAGCTCCTGGCCCAGCCCCTGGCACCAGAGATGCCCACACATGCTTATGAATGAAAGAGATAAGCAGTGCCAGTTCCACCCTAGCTGTCCTGGGCCGCTCATTGTACCCACACTTCACATGTAATTAGCCAACATACCAGGTCAATGTCTATAGTCTCCCCAAGGCTGTTACCAGTGCTTAGGGTATATGGATGCACACAGATGCACACGCATGCACAACAGCTTGGTGTTTTCCATTATAAACTCCCAGGATGGCATACCCACACCACTTTCTGCTTAAGTAAGAACAGACCTTTAAAATCAAGAAAATGGTTCTGGTTCTAGATCTAAAGAGATAATGGACATGGCTTGGCAAAAGAGAAAGAATGGGGATGTATTTGATGCTGGGCCCTCTGTGCCAGTGCACTGTTTTAAATTCCCATGACTTACTTGAGACCTCACCAATGTTTCAATTCAGACAGTTTCAACTCCCCAAAGCTAGCCAATAGTTAGTTCATCCATCTCCCTCCGTGCTTACTTGCAATTGGAGGGCAACTGAATCATGTGGTTGGCTGAACAATGAATTAATGTCCAGGGGCCATTTGCCTGGCAGCCTTCCAACTCTGCAGAGATTATAAAACTGACCAAAACCAAGACGCTGGTGGGAACTTTAAGACTCAGGACTATAGATCCCCCTGTCAGCTCCCATCACAACACCAGCCTCTAAGTTCCCTTTTCTGGCTGTACTCCAAGGCCTGGATGTCAGACTCTGGTGACTAAAGAGCTGTGTCAAGTAGAGGGGAGCGTGGGGAGACCCCGAGAGTCTGCTGAGGCCACTACGAACTGGCTCCCATGTTTACCTGATGCTTTATGTTAAGGCTGCTGAAATAAGTATCCTTTCAGTTAAAAGTAGTAAAACTCCTCTGGCTTAAGGGCTGGGGTGGTGGGGTTTGGGATTTTGCATTTCCTTTTGACAGTCTCACCTAGAAGAAAAGTGAACCCACATGTGGTAGGCAGGGGTGAGTATTGAGAACAGAACCCCTTAACCAAGGGTCCCCTTAACCAAGAAACCTGTTATAGGCAGGATAATGGCCTCCCAAAGAAATCCATATCCCGATCCCTGGAATCTGTGAATATGTTAGCTTACATGGCAAAGGGAAATTAAGGTTGCAGGTAGAATTATGGCTGCTCATCATAGAATTATGGCTGCTCATCAGCTGACTCTAAAATAGGAAGGTAGGGCTTCCCTGGTGGTGCAGTGGTTGAGAGTCCGCCTGCCGATGCAGGGGACACGGGTTCGTGCCCCGGTCCGGGAAGATCCCACATGCCGCGGAGCGGCTGGGCCCGTGAGCCATGGCCG
>NC_041229.1:66845891-66861318 GCF_002837175.3 Physeter macrocephalus
GCCATGGCCGCTGAGCCTGCGCGTCCGGAGCCTGTGCTCCGCAACGGGAGAGGCTGCAACAGTGAGAGGCCCGCGTACTGCAAAAAAAAAAATTAAAAAAAAATAAAAAAATAAAATAAAATAGGGAGGTTGTCCTGGATTATCCAAGTGGCCCAGTGTAGTCATAGGGTACTTAAAAGTGGAAGAGGAAGGCAGAAGAGGAGGTCAGAGTAATGCAATGTGAAAAGGATTTTCACCCCTCATTGCTGGCTTTGAAGATGGAGGAAGGGGGCCACAAGCCAAGGAATGCAGGTGGCCTCCAGAAGCCAGAAAAGGCAAGAAAGTGGATTCTCCCCCAGAGCCTCCAGAAAAGAACATGCCCTGCCAATCCTTTGATTTTATCCCAGTGAGACCCATGTTGGACTTCTAACCTACCGAACCATAAGGATAATAAATCTGTGTTGTTTTCAGCCACCAAGTGTGTGGTGATTTGTTACTACAGCTATAGAAAACTAATACCAAAGCCCATATGTAAAGGACCCATCAGGGACAATGGATAGATAGAGTTTCCAGAGCAGTTCTGGAGAAAGCATTAAAGACACCTTCAGTGACGGTTATGCTAGTGGGACAGACCTCTTCTTGGGAAAGCAGAAATGACCTTGCCCAGCATCCTTAAATTATGAGGAAGCTCTGTCTTCTCATCTCAGCCCTGGAAACAAACCAAAAAACCAGGCAGTTTCTTCCTGGAAACAGGTTCTCACTTGGGAATGAGTACAGCTTGCACTGTAGGGCTTTGAAATGGTCTTTGTGCTTTGCCTCCTGTGCAAATGCTTCTACAGGGCTCAGCTAATGTTGGATAAATTACCACTCTCTCCTTGGTGATGGGAAGAAACATATGTCTCTTAAAATCATGGATTTCCCCCCAGTGAACACTCTATTTGGTTGGAAAAATAGCAAATTTGGGTTGATTTTTTTAATAGACTGTTTTTATAATACTTTTGGATTTACAGGAAAAATGCAAAGGTAGTACAGAGAGTTCCCATATGCCTATGCCCAGTTTCCCCTCTTATTAACATCTTACATTAGTATGGTACATTTATTATAATTCATGAACCTATATTGATATATTATTATTAACTAAAGTCCATAGTTTATTCAGATTTCTTCAGTTTTTACCTAATGTCCTTTTTCTGTTCCAGGATACCATGCAGGATACCGTATCACCCTTAGCCATCACATCTTCTTAGGCTCCTCTTGGCTGTTACATTTTCTCAGACTTTCCTTGTTTTTAATGACCTTTACACAAAATTTAACTCAAAATGATCACAGACCTAAGTATAGAACATAATGTATAAAATTTACAGAAGAAAACATAGCAAATCTATGTGATTTAGGGGTTTGGCAATGAGTTTTTACATATGACACCAAAAGGACAATCCCTGAAAGAAAAGTTGATGTTGGACTTCATTAAAATTTCTACTCTGTGAAAGATATTGTTAAGAAAATGAAAAGTGTATGGTCTGTATCTAGATTAACTTTTGCAGATGGTCGTCCAGTTCTAGCACCATTTGTTAGTACAACTATCCTTTCTGCATTGAATTGCCTTTGCTCCTTTGTCAAAGATCAGTTGACTGTATTTGTGTGGGTTTGTTTCTGGGTTCTTTATTCTGTTGCATTGATCTATGTGTCTACTCTTTTGCCCGTATCATGCTGTCTTGATTACTGTAGCTTCATGGTAAGTCTTGAAGTCTGGTAGTGTCAGTCCTCCAACTTTGTTCTTCTTTAATATTGTGTTGTCCACTCTCGGTCTTTGCCTTTCTGTGTAAACTTTAGAATCGGTTTGTCGATATCCACAAAATAGCTTGCTGTGACTTTGACTAGGATTACCTTGAATCTATAGGTGAACTTGGAAAGAATTGACATCTTAATACTATGTCTTATAATCCATGAACACTGACTATCTCTCCATTTATCTAGATCTTCTTTGATTTCTTTCATCAGAGCTTTGTAATTTTCTGTATATCAACCCTGTGTACATTCTGTTAGATTTATATCTTAGTGTTGCATTTTGGGGTGCTGCTATAAATGATATTGTGTTTTTAATTTCTAATTTTAATCATTTATTGCCAGTGTATAGGAAAATAATTGACTTGTGTATATTAACCTTCTATCCTGCCACCTTGTCATAATTACTAATTGGTTCTAAGAGTATGGATTTTTTCTGTTTCATTTTGTTTTGGTCAGTTCTTTGGGGTTTTCTACATAGTTAATCATGTTTTCTACAAACAAAGATGGTTTTATTTCTTCCTTCCCAATTTGTATACCTTTTATTTCCATCTCCTGTATTATTGTAGTAGCTAGAAATTTTAGTATGATTTTGAATAGGTGTGGTGAGAGGAGACATCTTTGCCTTGTTCCCAGTCTTAGGGTATAAGTATTCCAGTTTCTCACCATTAAGTATGTTAGCTATAGTTTTTTGGTAGATGTTCTTTCAGGTTGATTTTTCATATAGAGAAAAATTGTTGGGATTTGCCGACCAGACAGTGTAGTTGTCTCTAGCTGCAAGAACTTCTGCGGGGTGGGGGGGCCTTGAGCCATTTAGAAATTAAGGGAGCTTGAGTATCTTTTACGAGGGCCAGAAATTAATCATTGGAGTCCTGATAAGGATCTAGAGCAGCCTACGTATCTCACTGGAGCCCACTTGCACTGCAAGAGAAAACATCTTGCTTATCTTCTTGCCCTCCCTCAGTCTGTTGTGTGGGGTTTTCATCTGTAGACACAGGGAGCACGGTCCAGGGCATGCTGGGGAACAGATGAACTCGCAGCCCTTGACACTCTGGACCCCACCTACTCATTTGCCCCTTGTTCTTCCCCGCATTTCCCCTGTGTGCGCCCTGCATTCCCAGTGCTCAGACATAATCACAACTCTCTCAACACCCGCCCTGTTGGTCCACGCTTTGCTGTTTATACACAAGATGTGCTTTTTGTGGGGCACCTGTGTCGGATGAAAATTTAAGTTTTTCAAAGTCCAGCTCACCTGTCCCCCTTTCTGGGACTCCTTCCCAGTCTTCCACATCCAAAGTTATCCTTGTTCCCCCCGAGCTCCCACAGCCCTCTAGTTACATGTCTCTCACCCCTGAGTGCAACATCCTGCCCATTGTGTTTTTCTGTGCCTACCTCTCCCACCACCTGTGAACAGATTGAGGCAAACTCATGTCAGATCCCCAAACCCTTATCCCCAGTGCTGACACAAGGTCTGCTTCAGAGGAGGTGCCTGGTAATGTTTATTGGTTGAAGGAATGGAATTACTGGCCTTACATAAATAGACCCTTTTGTACTCTTAGAAACCTCTCTCCATTCTTCTCACCATACTTGTTTTCTGCCTGGTGTTCACTGAGCACCTGTATATATATTCTGGAGTGTAAGAGATGCCTGCAGCTGTTCTGTTTCTCATGGAGAAAAAGGAAAGGGAAATTACTAATCATTGCATCCATCAACTTTATAATCCTAGTGTTCCATGTACTAGTTAGTTACCTAGAGGCACAGGAGGCAGACTGTATACTGGAACAAAATGAGGGTTCTTTCAGCAGAGAAAAAACAAAATCAATATTGGAGAGGAAATCAATAGTGTCAGCTATACCCTTGGGTTTTTTTGTTTGTTTGGTTGGTTTTTGTTTTGTTTTCATTTTGGGTTTTTTTTGTTGTTGTGGACCATTTTTAAGGTCTTTATTGAATTTGTTGCAATATTGTTTCTGTTTTTTTATGTTTCGGTTTTTTGGCCGCAAGGCCTGTGGGATCTTAGCTCCCCGACCAGGGATCAAACCCACACCCCCTGCATTGGAAGGCGAAGTCTTAACCACTGGACTGTCGGGGAAGTCCCTATACTCTGGTTTTATACAGAATTGTTTTATACCGAACTTTAGAGAGGTTAAGTCACTAACATAAAGTCCCATGGCTGATAAAAATAGAAGTAGGATTCAAATCTAGCTCTTTCAGACTCCAAAGCCCACCCGTGTACTTTTTCTGCTGCGCAGCTGGGTGCAGAGTCAGACTGGGTTTCCCAGAAAAGCCATGCCCCCTCTCTCATGGTGAGCACTTCAGGAGTTGGGGCAATCGCCCTGCTCTCCCAAGCCCGACCTTCAGCTGGGCATTTAATCTGTTTATTAAGTTATGACTAATGGCGCCACGAGACACCGAGACACCGAGGGCTGCACATTCAGACCTAGTTTTAGATTGTTAGAGGAGGTTCGAGGGATAAACATCGCATTCATATTCTATGCCGAGAAAATTCAATTGCAGCTCTTTCTCTTTCAGAGCACAAGGATGGCGAGGGGCTTCTGCTGGGTCCTGCTTTGGTTTAATAGAAATGAAACCTCCAAAGCATGCGGGCTGTTTTGGGAATGTGGCCACTAATGCAGCCCCATGGGGCGGGGGCCAGGCCTGAACAGGGCAGTTTGCATATTCACTTTTACAAACAGTTGGCTCCGAGTCAGCAGTTAATGGGATGGGAATGATGTTCCCTGTACCAAATCATTTCCTGAAAAAAAAAAAAAAAAAAAAAACATTTCCAATTGCAAACATATCTCAGCCTTTCTTCTCGGGTTTGTTTTGTCTCCGTGAGTGAATTAAAGAGGCAGGGCAGAGGGGAGTGTTTCTGACGGAATTTTTCATCTGAAAACATTTTTAACAATGATCTACACAGAAAAAGAGATCCCGTTCAGACCCACCTTTCTATTTGGCTGCAAATATTGCATTTCTGGTCACATGTTAGAGGTGTAAATATCTGTATATTCACAAATTGGCTCTGGCTGTACAACAGTCTTGGGACAGAGGCAGCTTTTTTTTCTCTTTACAAAATGTATGCTGGAAATGCTGCCCTAGAAATGTGCCCACACACGCACACACAGGGTCAGGCCCGAATATAATTTTTTCCCCGAAGGACGGGCTGAAATCCTTCTTTACATCCTGTACACTGCTTTGCTAACTTGTGCTTCAGCTTACAGCCTGTGCAGTGGAAGGGTGGTCTTAACAGTTTTTTTCATTTATTCAACAAATGGTTCTTGAGTGTTTACCATTTTAGGTAATAATAGCAAATAATTACATAGCTCTTACCAGGTACCAGACACTCTTCTAAGTGCTTTACATACATTAACTCATTTAATCTTCTCAACAACCCTAGGAGGTAGGCAATATTATTATCGTCCCCATTTGCAGATAAGGAAACTGAGGTATAAGAGGTTGATGAACTTTGCCCAAGGTCACATAGCTAGTAAGTGATAGAGCCTGGATTTGACTCTCTAGGCAGTGTGGCTCCTCTTCGGAGACTAATAGCAAACAAAAGAGAAAAAGTGCCAGTCTTCCCACGGCTTACATTCTGTTAAGGGCGGATAGCTAACAAACGTAGAAATAATAGTTATTTCAGATCGTGATGAGTGCTATGGAGAAAATACAATACAAGAGGGAGGCAGGGGGCTAATCAGAGGGTCCTGTAGGTCTTAGGAAGGAGTTGGGGTTTTATTCTGAGTATGATGGGAAGCCACAGGAAGGCTTAAAGCAGGAGAATGTATGATCCTGTTTATATCTTTATAGATCATTCTGATTGTGCTATAGGAGGTAGACGGGGGCGGGGACAATGCATCAGAAAGCAGCGGGCTGGTTAGAAGGTGGTTCTGGTTATTTAGGTGAAAGATAATGGGGACCTGAACCAGGATGATGGTGGTGTGGGCCTGGTGAGAAGTGGTTGGAATAGGGTCTAGGGTCCTGTTTTGGAGGTGGAGCCCGCAAAACTTGCCGATGTATTGGCTGCAAATGGGGAGGAAAAGAAGTGAAGGGTGATTCCTCAGATTTTGGCTTGAACCCTTATGCAAATGGTAGTGCCATTTACTGAGGAGGATAAGAGTAGGGGATGAACAGGCCTTGATATAGTGTTGCTATGGTGGGTGTGAGGGTGCTGAAAATCACGAGTTCTGTTCTGGATGTGTAAATTTGAGATCTCCGCTAATAGACATAAGAGGAGACATTGAGTCCAGAGCTCAGGGTCAGGCCTAGGCCGGAGATTTTGTTTGTTTTTGTTTGTTTGTTTCTGGGTCTTGTTTTAATAATGGCTTGACTTCTGTTTTCACACCCCAGTGATGCTGGGTAAAATAAAACCAATAGAGAATAAATTAGGTCAAAGGTTGGTTGTTTTTGTACATGAAAAATATCTAGGAAGATGCTTCATTTTTATCCTATCCCTGATTCTGTTGCCTTGAATTCAGTTTTAGATAATTAAATCTTATTAATTTTAAAAATATATAATAAAGCATACATCAGGCTGGAGATTTAAACATGGGCATCATCAGCATTTGGATCTATGGGATTACCTAGGACAGCGCCATCCAACTGAATCTCCTGTGAGGAAGTCTACATTCTCACTGTCCAGTGTGGTACCACTTGCCCCACGTGGGCCATTGAGCACTTGAAATGTGACAGGCGCAACTAAGAAACTGACTTTTTTTTTTTTTTTTTTTTTTTGTGGTATGCGGGCCTCCGTCTGTTGTGGCCTCTCCCGTTGCGGAGCACAGGCTCCGGACGCGCAGGCCCAGCGGCCATGGCTCACGGGCCCAGCCGCTCCGCGGCACGTGGGATCCTCCCAGACCGGGGCGCGAACCCGGTTCCCCTGCATCGGCAGGCGGACGCGCAACCACTGCGCCACCAGGGAAGCCCAGAAACTGACTTTTTAATTCATTTAAACGTCAGTAGCCACATGTGGTTAACGGCTACTGTATTGGACAGCACAGACCTGGCCGGGGGTGGTGGCGGGGGGCGGGCACGGGAAGGAGACATAGATGGCAGCGAGAGCTAGTCTCTTCAATGGCCAGTAAACCCAGTCTCACAGCCACACTGAAACGTGACTTTATTTCCACTGCCCGTCGCTTGCGTAGCAGTGCTTGTTAAGTAGTGGAAATCTTGCTTCTTTGTAAGAAACAGCCTGGGAAAGAAAGCAAACTGCTAGTCCTAGGAGGAGTGCTAGAAGACATTATAGAGTCTAACAGGAAGCAGTTGTTCTTCGCTGGAAAGCAAACGCAATCCTATACCTGTAGAATCATTTAAGCCCTGAAGGTGTCACTTACATTTTTCAGTTATGTTTTATGGGGGTGGGGGGAATTATATAGAGCGGTGGGTGTCTGTGGATTTGGAGATTCAAGATGGTGACTGGCTGATATCCCATATGAATGTCAAGATCCCACAGCAACAGGACTAAATACCAGCTTCATAATGCGAGTTGTGTCCTTTAGGGCAGAGTGGGTTTCACTCCCTTTCTTAGGCAGTCTCGTTCCCTGTCCAGCTGCAACAATCAGTGAGTTTGCTAATATGAAAGAACTCTCTGTAAGCAACTGCCTTGTGCTTAAGGGTTCTTGCAAGTATATGCTGGCAATCGGTGAGGCCATAGTCAATAAAAATAAATAAAATGGAAAGATGGGACATTGCTTTTACTAAAGGTTGATTACAGCTGCCATATCAGCTCTTTAAGAACCCTTTGGTGACCACTGCTTTCAGAGAAAATGGTCATTCTGTGCTTAATTGGTGCAAAGTAGTTACCCAAACTGGAATTGAGTAGAGGTGAGGGGATTTGAGCCACTGCTTTTAGGAGAGGTAAAAATCCAAGGTAAGTGCTCAGCAAGGGTCCATCACACAACCGGTTTTGTGGTAGGGATTTTTATTTTTTACTAAGGCTTCATGTGAGGGTTCAGTGCATGGAGGGAGAAGGCTGGAAGTCTTTAGTGGTCATGGACCTCTTGTTATTTTTCTTGAGAACAGTGGAATCATAGATTTCTGTGATTTGGGAAGTAAGAAAGAACTTACTGGTCATCCTGTCCAGCTCTTCATGTTCAGCTGAGGGAACGGGCCTGGAGAGGTGAGGTGCCCGGCCACAGGGCCCATGACTCCTTACAGCTGAAGGGACAGGTCCAGAGCCCAGGGAGGGGCCAGAATGAGGTACTCTCAAGCAGCAGCTGGGGCCAGGTGAAGGAGGGAGGCAGGATAATTAGAAAAATACTCAGGGAAGCCGAATCGGGAGAGAAGTCAGAGGAGGGTTGAACTGAGGATGGAAATGATCTACAACATAAATGTAGCCTCGACGTGGGGACCTCATTCATCCAGTCAGCAAAGAGTTGTGAGGCGCACGCTGCACCAGACGGCAAGCCCTGGAAGGAGGGACAGGCAGGAGGCAACGGCAGAGACTTAAGAAAAACTGCAGTGCCCACCTCCCTTCTGTTTATCCCGAGATCATTTCCGAAAGGAGGCAGATTTCTGTGCCCTATTTCTCCAGGAAAGCGAGTGAGGTGACGGTCAGAAGAGGTGAGATGAAGGGGACAGTTTGGTCCTTTTAGCAAGGAGAGGCAGGAATCGGATGCAGGCTGAGTCACAGCTATAGGCTAACCTTGGTGCTTTTATTTCTCCATCCACATTGATACGGAGCACGACTGTTACGAGCCCCACCCCTTGTCGTCTGTGGGCTACAGTGTGACTCTGTGCTTCCTTCTTGCAGTGTCAGAGCTTCAGGAGGAGGGCATGAACGCCATCAACCTGCCCCTCAGCCCCATCCCCTTCGAGCTGGACCCTGAGGACACAATGCTGGGTAACGGGGTCTCTTGTTCTCTGGGTTAGCCTAATGCCTTCAGGTGGGACCACCCCGCTGACTGTCTTTTCTTTTTAAAGAGGAGAACGAAGTGCGAACAATGGTGGATCCCAACTCACGCAGCGACCCCAAACTTCAAGAACTGATAAAGGTAAGAGGAAGTTAGAAGGGGCTTCAGGTGCCTCCCTGACTCAACAGGTGTCTCTAGACCACCCACCCTGTGCAGGCACCACACGAGCCACTGCGGAGAGAATAGAAAGGCATGGCAGTCCCTGCCCACAGGCAGCTCACGATCCAGTAGGTGGACATCTACAAGTTAACAGAAGTGGGACATGACAAGTGCCCAACGAATGGTGTTGACCATAAGCACCGGAGAAGTTAGCGCAAATAAGTTCCCATTTGCCAGGATCCTAGAGCTCACACAGTCCTTTCACCACTTTTCTCAAGGACCCTCAGAAGCACCCTGTGAAGTAAGAGCTAGTATCATCCCCATTTTACATATGAGGAAACTGAGACTCAGAAAAGCCAGATGGTTTGTTTATGGTCACAGCAGAGTGGAGGAGATGAGGTTCAAACAGGAATGAGACGAAATGAAATACTGTGCATAATGTACTTGGCACAGTGGCTGACCAATGGTCACCCTCAAAAAATGTTCATTTCTTCCCCCTTCTGATTCCTTGTCCTGTGTCTTTCTTCTTCAGTTTCTTCAAGCTGCACTTAGAACAAAAAGGCACTGGGTGCCAGAGTGATTCATTCAAAATGCAAATCTGAATATATCATTTTCCTGTTCAAAACCTGTATGTAGTTTCCTAAGAACTCCAGGTTGAAGCCCACAGTCCTGGGGGTGGTGTTTGAAGCCTCCATGCTCTAGCTGCCTCTTTAACCTCAGATAATCCCTGCCGGGCAGCACAAGGACACCAGATCGGTTCGGCTTGGCTCCCCGTACACACCTGCGCACGTGCTTGCTTCGGCACTGCCACCACCAGGCCTTTGGTCATGCAGCCCCTGCGCCCAGGGGCTCTACCTGCTCTTCACCTGAAGCCAAAGTTGGGTCACGTCCTCCAGGAAGCTTTCTCTAAACCCCAGGGCTGTCACTCAGCCCCTCCGTGTGCTGCTGTGGTTCATGCACTTAGTTCTGTCACTGTAGTCACCACATGGCGTTACAACTACTCATGTACTTCTCTGTCTCCTTCAATAAATGGTGAGCTGCTTGGGGTGAAAGATTGTCTCTTTTTTTCATCATCGTACTCCCAGGATCCAGCACAGAGTATGACATACAGCAGGTATTAATAAATGCTGGGTGGGTAGATGTTGGATGGATGGATGCATGCATGGATGGATGGATGCATGGATGGATGGATGGATGGTTGAGGGAGAGAGGGAGGGAGTGGGAAAGAAGGTAGGGGAAGGGGAAGAGAGGGGAGGGAAGGAGAGGGGAAGGAAGGAGGGAGGAAGGGAGCAAGGAAGCTCCTGCCTTAGGACAGTAGAACAATGTGCTTTGAAGGCACAGGGCTCCAGCCAGGGATGGAAACCTAGCCCAGCTCCCACCTGTGTTGTAAAGGCAATTACTTCTGCCAAGTCAAAGAAGTCAGACACAAAAGATGATGTTCCATATAGGTGAAATGGTCAAAAAGGCAAAACTGTAGTGGTTGCCTGAGGCCTGTGGTCAGAGGAGGGGACGGAGCACAGAGAAACCAAAGGAACCTTCTTAGGGCGAGGGAACTGTTCTGTGTCTTAATTGTGGTAGTGGTTACACAACCGTGTACAGTGGCCAAAACTCATCAAACTGTGTACTTAAAAATAGTTAATTTTATATAAATAATATCTTCATAAGCAAAACAAGAGGTTAAAATTAAAAAGGCAATGGCCTTGTGCAAACTTCAGTTCCCTTACCTGATGCTACCTGCCTCTCGGGTGTTGTGTGGATTAATTGGGCGAGACATCACCTGGAATACCTCTGCTGGATGCCTGGTGCACGGAGGACTGTCAGGGAATGACGGGGGCTAAGATACAGACAAGGCAGGAGACCGCACAGCCCCACTGAAAGGGAGCCTCGTGCAGGGAGGAGAACGTGTGCTTTGGAGTGAGGTGGACAAGAGTCCGATTCCTGTCTCCACTCACAGTTAGCTCTGTCCTTGGGCAGATATGTTTACTTCTGCGTTTGATTTCCCCTCCTGAACACAGTAACCACCTGGCCAGATGTCACAACCGGAGAGTGCTTTATTTATGAATAAAATCTGCCCTTACTGACCGTTTGGTCCTTGCCACATGTAATTTTTTTTTTTTTTTTTGACTACTCTGCACGGCATGCGGGATCTTAGTTCCCCGACCAGGGATCGAACCCATGCCCCCTGCAGTGGAAGCGCGGAGTCCTAACCACTGGACCGCCAGGGAATTCCTGTAATTCTTTTCTACCACCTAGTGTGGGAGGTATCTTCACCCTCAGTTATAGAGGTGGGGAATCAGAGGCTCAGAGCAGATAACTAGCTTGCCTTAGATTCATAGGTCACAGAGGTACACACACAGAGGTCCATGGATGACAGAGGTACACACACACATACACACGCACACACACAGATGTCCATAGATCCCAGAGATGCGCAAATTAATTAGTAGGTAAAGTGGGGTTTTCAACCTCAGTTTGCATAACTCCAAAGCCCATACTCTTGCCGGTACAAAACCACACAGCCAAGCACTGTGCGTACGTTGCTTGCCATTCAGGGAAGGAATGGTAGCAGCCAGAGGTATTTGCAGTGGAAGCGCGGAGTCCTAACCACTGGACCGCCAGGGAATTCCTGTAATTCTTTTCTACCACCTAGTGTGGGAGGTATCTTCACCCTCAGTTATAGAGGTGGGGAATCAGAGGCTCAGAGCAGATAACTAGCTTGCCTTAGATTCATAGGTCACAGAGGTACACACACAGAGGTCCATGGATGACAGAGGTACACACACACATACACACGCACACACACAGATGTCCATAGATCCCAGAGATGCGCAAATTAATTAGTAGGTAAAGTGGGGTTTTCAACCTCAGTTTGCATAACTCCAAAGCCCATACTCTTGCCGGTACAAAACCACACAGCCAAGCACTGTGCGTACGTTGCTTGCCATTCAGGGAAGGAATGGTAGCAGCCAGAGGTATTAGCAGAGACGCTGGTGCCATCAGCACTAGAAGAGCTCATACCTGAAAGTTAACAGGGCCACTGGGGCTCCCACTCACAGCTACTTGTCCATATACCGGGTCATTGGGATAGTTCTGTTCCTTTCAAAATCTGAAGTTCATTTAAATTTTAACTGTCCAGGATGAGAAAGCTGTTCTAAAAGAAAATACCCCATGACTCTTCTCTTATTCTCTCTCTCTCTGTGTAGGTGTTAATTGACTGGATTAATGATGTTTTGGTTGGAGAAAGAATCATTGTGAAAGACCTGGCTGAAGATTTATACGATGGCCAAGTCCTGCAGAAGCTTTTTGGTAAGAGGAGAGTTGAATATTGCAGTGGATGTCTTTAATCTCCTAGTTTAGGAGATTAAACTAGGAATGAATGCATTGCAAAGGGTGTCTTTGTGACCAGATGGGGCTACTCCCCCTCACAGCCGAGGGTCATCAGCATGGAAAGACTCCGCCATACACTGGAATACATGCCTCGCCCTCTCCAGAAAATTGTGCTCCTGTGACCTCTGTAGGTCTATTTACATGTGTGTGGAGATGCATGTATGTGTTTGTGTACCTCTCTCCTATGGACCTGCGTGTATGTATGTATGTTTGTGTGTGTATGTGTACCTCTGTGATCTATGGCCCCGTGTGTGTGTGTGTGTGTTCCTCTGCATATCTCTCTCTAGGTTGGTGTAAGTATGCGGGAGTATGTGCTTTATGATGCTTGGCCCCTGTGCGTCTCCAGGTAACTTGCGTCTGGAAGGGTATGTGGCCCTGTATCCGTTCATACCTGTTGTGTGAAAGTGTGGAGGAGGCGGGGACGGGAGACTTCAGGGTGAGGTTGGTGATGAAAGGACAGATTCAACTTGACTGTATTTGGACTTCCCCTCTCTGCGCCCCACTTTCTCTCATCCTAACCACTGCCCCGAGTTCTAGACTTTCATTCTTAGCTGCCCACTCCACTCGGCACCTCCACCTGCGTGCACCTCAGCTGAGCTCATCCACTTTCCTGAAGATGTTCCTGCCCCTCTGAGTGACTAGAACCCCTTCCCCTCTTCCTTGCCCCCCCACCATGGCTGTGGGGCAGGGCGGGGGTTCTCCAAGGCCCGTTTCTTGCTCAGAATTCTCTCCCGCATTCCTCCTCCCTGCAATTTTCACTTGTCCGAACTGTTGAAACAATTTCCCAACTCACCTCTTTGCTTCCCATCTCACCTCCTCCAACCCGTCCCCACACGGCTAGCTGAGGAATCTTTTTTAATTGCAAAAGTCTCATCTTGCCAGTACTCACTCTCCCCTACCTGTGGGACAAAGCCCAGGCCTATTAGTACAACATTCAAAACATTTCATCATCCGATCGCCAGCTGTCTTGTCAGCCTCACCTCTGACCACTCGCACGCGTGGCTTATGCCGTGCAAAGTGCTTAGAATAGCACCTGATGCACAGTGAGTGCCCAGTCAGTGTCTTTCGTCATTTCATTGGTGGTTTTGTTAACGTTTATGAACACCGTCACCACATTATGCCATACGCCGGGCATAGTCACACCTCTCTGCTTTTGCACCTGCTATTCCTCCTGCCTTTAGGGCCCTTCGTCCTCCTTTACCCACCGAGACAAACCATTATTGCTTATCCTTCCAATCTCTACTGTCAACTGAACGTGCCTCGCTCTAATACCCCTCACAACCCAGTCACATCTGGAAGAGATAGTCATGCTGTCGTCTGTGTTCCCTCAGAAATAGACGCACACGCATGTATACATAACATGCATGTCTTTATTACATGGATACACACGCATGTACATAACATACGTGCCTTTATTATATAGATACACAGAGACATATACATAACATGTGCCTTTGTTATATAGGTATGCTCAGACGTATGCATAACATACGTGCCTTTGTTATATAGATACACAGACGTATACATAACATAATGCTTTATGATATAGACACACGCAGACGTGTATACATAATAAACATGGCTTTATTATTATAGGATATTCCATGTTGTTTGTAGCTGTTTATGTAAGTGTATGTGGGCTTCTCAAGGAAAGGAACCTCTTCGCATTTATTTATCCAGTCTTCTTCAGTACTAACGTGTTGCCCAGCACTCAATCAATGTATATTGAATGAATGAGGAATAATATAAAATCTAGTAATTTCTAGGCAGCTAAGCCGACTCGGTACTCAAACGTCAATATTAATGAGTGTTCATATCTAAAGGCTTGTAAATGCAACTGAACACGGAGAGGAATGAAACGTCTTTGGCACATGCAGATGTGAAAAAGCCGTGAGCCTCACTGAGCATCTCTCCTAGTGACTGTAGCTTTTAACCCCGCCAGCACATTTCTAGTTGGGATCTGAAACTGTCTGGAAGTGTTCTACGCTGGGCTTTGAAAGCAGGGGTGGAACATGGCTGTGCAGTGATGGAACGTGGTCATGAGCAACCTCACCTCCGGCAATGGTTACAAAACGGTCCAGCATCATCCCTGCCGCCCCAAGTCAGGCATCAAGTACAGTCAGGTCAGATCATCTCAGATCTCAATGTTCATGTTGAAAATGTGATTCACAGCAGAGGTGATGCCTCGTTTGTCAAGTGTAGAACCGTTGTAGGTCTAAGGCTAGACGTACACATTCAAAAGCTACAGGCAGTGTACCCAGTGGAGAGAACTAGTTTGCAGTAGAAAATGTGTGTCAGGAATTCCTGGGAGGAATCAGTCTGGAGACGGAGTTTTGGGTGACCCCTCTGACCTTAAGTTCCCCTCTGGCTATTTGTCTTTCTTCTTTCCCAACCACGTTTCTCAAAATAATGTTTGGCACTCCCTGTTCTGCTTTCCCGCCACTAAGTATTCACTCCTTAGGTACAGGCTGGGTGCCACCACCTTCCCATCAACTTTTCCTTCCCAGGTCACCAGTGTCAATTGAGAGCTCTTCTTACGTGGTGGCGTTTGACACTACTGAACATCTCACTCCCCGACCCCAGCCTGACGGTTTCTGTGACCTCATGCTCCTTGGGTCCTCTTCCACCTCTGACACACACTTCTCAGTCCTCCCACTTCTCAGTCCTCCTTGTCTGTTCTTCTTTCTGTAATGGTTGGGGTTCCTCCACCTTCCATCCTTGGCCCCCTTCTCTTTTTCTTTCATACCCTCTTCCTGGGTGATTTCATCCACACCTATAGTTTCAACCATCAGCTATATGATCATCATTCTCAGGTCTCTATCTCTGGAACGGCTTTCTCTTTGAAGCTGTAAGTAAGGATATCTTTTACCTGCCCACCTGGCCGTCACACAGGCACCTATAACCAGCCTGCCCCAAACTGAGCTTATCTTCCTCCTCCCCAAGCCCAATCTGTTTTCCACCTTGAGGAATGCTATTATGACCACAGATTACAAACCTGGGGGTCATCGTGGATAGCTCTTTCTTCTTCCCTCATATTCAGTTAGTCACAGTTCTGACAACTGTGTTCTCATACATGTGTGTGTGTGTCAAACCGTCCCATTTCTTTTGTTTTGTTTTGTTTTGTTTTGCGGTACGCGGGCCTCTCACTGTTGTGGCCTCTCCCCCCGCGGAGCGCAGGCTCCGGACGCGCAGGCTCAGCGGCCATGGCTCACGGGCCCAGCCGCTCCGCGGCATGTGGGATCTTCCCGGACCGGGGCACGAACCCGTGTCCC
>NC_041229.1:66862389-66869252 GCF_002837175.3 Physeter macrocephalus
GCACGGGCTCTAGGCACGCGGGCTTCAGTAGTTGTGGCGCGTGGGCTCAGTCGCTGTGGCACACGGGCTTAGCTGCTCCGTGGCATGTGGGATCTTCCCGGACCAGGGCTCGAACCTGTGTCTACTGTATTGGCAGGCGGATTCTTAACCGCTGCGCCACCAGGGAAGCCCCTTGAACTAATTTTAGACTTATAGTAGAGCTGCAGAGACAGTCCAGAGAGTTCCCGTCTCCTCTTACTCAGCTTCCTCTAATGTTAGCATCTTACCAACCATAGGGCAAGCATCAAAACTAAGAAATTAACCTCGGGCTTCCCTGGTGGCACAGTGGTTAAGAATCCACCTGCCGATGCAGGGAACACGGGTTCGCGCCCTGGTCCGGGAAGATCCCACATGCTGCGGAGCAGCTAAGCCCGTGTGCCACAGCGACTGAGCCCACGCGCCACAACTACTGAAGCCCGCGTGCCTAGAGCCCGTGCTCCACAACAAGAGAAGCCACTGCAACGCGAAGCCCGCGCACCACAACAAAGAGGAGCCCCCGCTCGCTGCAACTAGAGAAAGCACGCACGCAGCAACAAAGACCCAATGCAGCCAAAAACAAATAAGTAAAAATGAATAGGGCTTCCCTGGTGGTGCAGTGGTTGAGAATCCGCCTGCCGATGCTACCTGCGAGCAGGGACTACTCTTCGTTGCGGTATGCAGGTTTCTCATTGCGGAGCTTCTCTTGTTGAGGAGCACAGGTTCTAGGCACGTGGGCTTCAGTAGTTGCGGCACACGGGCTCAGTAGTTGTGGCTCACGATCTCTAGAGCGCAGCCTCAGTAGTTGTGGCACACGGGCTTAGCTGCTCCGTGGCATGTGGGATCTTCCCGGACCAGGGCTCGAACCTGTGTCTACTGTATTGGCAGGCGGATTCTTAACCGCTGCGCCACCAGGGAAGCCCCTTGAACTAATTTTAGACTTATAGTAGAGCTGCAGAGACAGTCCAGAGAGTTCCCGTCTCCTCTTACTCAGCTTCCTCTAATGTTAGCATCTTACCAACCATAGGGCAAGCATCAAAACTAAGAAATTAACCTCGGGCTTCCCTGGTGGCACAGTGGTTAAGAATCCACCTGCCGATGCAGGGAACACGGGTTCGCGCCCTGGTCCGGGAAGATCCCACATGCTGCGGAGCAGCTAAGCCCGTGTGCCACAGCGACTGAGCCCACGCGCCACAACTACTGAAGCCCGCGTGCCTAGAGCCCGTGCTCCACAACAAGAGAAGCCACTGCAACGCGAAGCCCGCGCACCACAACAAAGAGGAGCCCCCGCTCGCTGCAACTAGAGAAAGCACGCACGCAGCAACAAAGACCCAATGCAGCCAAAAACAAATAAGTAAAAATGAATAGGGCTTCCCTGGTGGTGCAGTGGTTGAGAATCCGCCTGCCGATGCAGGGGACACGGGTTTGTGCCCCGGTCCAGGAAGATCCCACATGCCGTGGAGCGGCTGGACCCGTGAGCCATGGCCACTGAGCCTGTGCATCCGGAGCCTGTGCTCCGCAACGGGAGAGGCCGCAACGGTAAGAGGCCCACGTACCACAAAAAAAAAAAAAAAAAAAAAGAAAAAGAAATTAACCTCAGGACAATGCTTAATTGAATCACAGAATTTATTTGGATTTCACCAGTTTTTACATTCATGTCCTTTCTCAGTTCTAGGAGATAACCCAAGATGGTCCATTACATTCCGTTGTCACATCTCCTTTGTCCCCTCCTGTTTGGGACAGTCTTTCCTGTCTTTCATGACCTTGGTGCTTTTGAAGTGGACTGGTTAGTTATGTTGCAGAATCTCCCCCAATTTGGGTCTGTCTGATGTATTCTCACGATTAGAGTAAGGTGATATGTTTTGGGGAAGGACACCATGGAGCTGATGTGTCCTCAGGGCATCATATCAGGGCAGACACCATGTTAACATGTCTTATCACTGCTGATGTTAACATTGACCACTCGGTTCAGGTGGTGTCTGCCAGATTCCTTCACTGTAAAGTTGCTATTTTTCTCTTTGTTATTCATTTATTTGTGGGGAGATCCTTTAAGATTTTGCAAATATCTTCTCCTTCCACTCCTTCCACTAATTGTAATTGGTGGAGCATGTCTGCCAGTTATTACTGTGGTGGCCTAGTGGAGGTTTTCTAGTTTCCTATTCCTTCCACATTTATTAATTGGAAGTCTTCTGTAAGGAAAAGTTGTCCCTTGTCCCCCATTTACTTATTTATTTACATCAGTATGGATACAAAGATACTTATTTTATACTTTAGTTTATCATCAGTATTATCATTATTCATGTTTTGCTCCTATACTTCCCACTTTGACCACTAGGAGCTCTTTCAGGTTGGCTCCCGGGCACTTCCTGGACATGCTGCCCCATATTTTTTTTTTCTTAGCACTTCTTTACTTTCTCATATCATAAGATGCTCCCGGCTCATCTTATATTTCACTTTTACTCTGGCCCTAGAATCAACTACTTCTCCAAGGAGCCCCAGTTTGTTTTTATTAGAGAATGGTGTTTAGAAATCAGTATCTGGGCATATTACTTGGTGTTTTTAACTGGCTACCTGTCACACAAATAAACATCCATGTGTAGGTACGGTACTATTACCTGGTGGTACTAAGATGAAGCAGGCATGATCATTTCCAGAAATTCAGCTTCAAATTGTATTGGGGCTGGGCATGGAGAGTAGGAGGGGGCTGAGTTTGGGATTAGTAAACTAACTATGAAATACTGGCATTTAGAAAAAAGATAAAAATGGCATAGCGACCTTCAGGAGTCCAGATATGCCAAAAGTCACATCTCGGGAGCAGGATATGTACCTGGAATCCGGGAAACCATGCTGATGACATCATGGAGCAAGGACTCAACCCAGAAATGAGCATGATGCCAAGGCAGGGATCTCTGGGCCAGAGGTGCATGTGTGTTATTGTTATGGTGAAATTCTGAATAGTTGAGCATCCCTGAGATGACAGGTGGACTGTCTGGCTGGGTGCTCTCTGATCATGAGCTCTGAGAGGGTGGCATCATACCTGCTGCTCCTCTGTGTGGCCAGATGCTACTTGCTCAGCATCAGTGCCCGGTCTCCTTGCCCTTCTGAGTCTCTCGGCAAGTCTGGGAAATTCTTCTGGTGCAGCCTCCCCCAGGTCCTTCTTTCTGAGCTGCCTAGCCCAGCTGCCCACTGCTGCCTCTGTTCTCTGCGTCTTCCCTCTTGCCCGGGCAGCATATCTGAGTTGAGGTTTTCCTGAAAGCAGATGCTGAAACAAGGACTTGAGTGGAGGAAGTTTATGTGAGGGGTGATCTTAGAAAGTACAAGTGATCAATTGGGGAATGTAAGAGAGGAAGAGAGAAACACCGTTAAGGGTGCATTAATAAGGATGACAGCTCTGTTTGCAGCCAGGGCTCAGGGCTGCGGGGTCCCTCTGAGAAACCAGGTGACACCACCCCTCAAAATCACCCTACTCCGGACAGGGAGCAGGGACATTTATCCTATGGCTCCCATCACTGTGTGCTTGAGGACTGTGTAGCAATTAAGAACCCCTGGATTGTACTCCTGGTAGAGAAGGCGAGTGCTTCAGGGCCGGAGATAGGAAACGTCAGCTTGCTGAGAGCTGCCTACCCTGGCAGGTGAATGCAGGGAACTCAGGGAAGGGGTATCAGTATCATCCAGGAAGACCAGAGGGTGCAACTTCTACTTTAAGGACTGCTCCTCCCGACACTGGCCATTTCTCTGTACCATTGGTGTCGTCGCCTGGGAAAAGTCAGATGCTGGCCACTTTGGCCTGCCTCTTTATGGTGCCCACCCCCATCCTCTCATGACAAGGGCTCCAGCCCTTTCCACACCTCAGAACAAAAACTCCCCACCCCCAAGAATGAAGAGGAAGTTTCTCCCTAGCCCCTGACAGAAATTCACCTCATCTTTTATCCCAGGATTAGCCTCTTCTCAGGTCGACTGATAGATGCACTATCCTCAGTTCCCCCCGGTATTCTTTTACCCCAGTGCACCAATAAGTGGGGTAAAAGTCCCAGGATGGTTTGAAGTTGGGACACATTTCCCAGCGTCTCAGCATGCAGGTGCATCCATGGTCACCTTGCTATATTTGCATCCCCAACATCACATCCCCTAGGCGGTAGATGTGACTGAGTGAGAAAGGCAGGAGGCGAAGTATTCTAGGGAAATGCCTATCCCAGGTCATCATTTCATTTGACCATGGGCTGCTGCCTGTTTCCTATTGAGGTTTCCTGACTTGGGACAGCTCTGCAATTTGCCTTATGGCATGATAGATTCCCCTGATCCTAATCTTTGAACATGTGCGTGTAACTGGGAACAGAAAAGGCCTTTTCTGAGGGATGGAAGTCATAAGACTCTCCCTTCTGGTTTTCGCAATAACATATGACTGAAATAGGGTATCTTCTTCAGGCATGAGACCAGGAAGGGTCCCTTGGACATAAAGGCTCTGCAGGAGGGTTTTTTGTCTAGTGTTGGGTATGTGTGTGTGTTTCTTTTTCCCTGGTAGACCCTAAAGAGTACATCTTACACTGACCTTAATCTAGTCAATTAATATTTGTCAAGCAATAGCCATTTAATTTGCTATGTCCTACTGCTGAGTTTAGGGATACAGATGTAAATACATCACAGCGCCGCCTTTAGGTAACTCACAACCTGGTACTATGAAGGGCTGTGGGCTGTCAAGTTGAAGATTTGGAAAGGCATCATGAAAGAGGAGGCATTTTGAATCGGGCCTTCTGGAAGGAGCAGAATTTCAGCCAGATGAAGGAGGAGAAGAACACTCTAGTAAAAAATGTTGCTGGTAAGCACCTGTGGATTTTGGTGTGAGTGGAGAGAGAGTGTTATAGAGACAGGAGCACATGGGTAGGTGACCATCAGCATTGGTTGAGTGGGGTGTGGGGCTAACAAAGAAGATGGGAACCAGCACCCAGACCTTGGTTTCTAACACCAGTCTCCAATAATAGAAACCAGGGCTTCTGGAGTATTGGCAGACTCTAGGACTGGAGCAGGGCATACAGATGAGCCTGGAGCATCTTGCAGTGCCAAAAAGAGGCACTAGGGGAAAAAAATATATCTATGGGGCAGCATGTTGAAAGTGTTCAGGGCCCATCTGAGAGAGCTCCCAATGGCTAAAGGTGGAAATTTGAGCAAGAAAATGAGGAACAGTAATATTGGATTATAACCCAAAGTCTAAAATAAATATCCTTAAGTCCATATTCATATCAATAAATAGCTGAATAAATAAATGAGGGAGAAGAGACAAATCTTCTTTACAGAGTAATTTCAAATAAGTTATTAATTTATAACTCCTTCAAGGAAGTAGAAGTTAACTCCCCATCCGTGAAGTGGACTGGATTTAGTGACTGGCTTCCAATGATTAGTGTATGGAGTGGAGGAGCCTCGTACAGACACTACTTTGGCCAAATCAAAGTTAGCGTCACCATTGATAAGTCATGTTGATAGCATGTGCCCTTGATAGGATGCGATGAAAAGGGCACTTCACCTCTGTGGTCTTCCTCTCCAAAATCCCCAGTCTAACCATGAGAAAAATATAGGAAAAACCCAGTACTCTTCAAAACTGTCAAGGTCTTGAAAAACCAGGCATCTCTGAAAAAATGATCCTAGAACAGAGGACATGAGGCAGGTAATGATGAATAGGTGTGAACGGATAAAAGGATGTTAAGGAAAAACTAGTGAAATCCAAACAAATATGGAGTTTAGTTAATAGTCATGTACTAATGTCAGTTCATTAGTTGTGACAAATGTACTGTAGTAATGTAAGAGGTTAACAATAGGTGAACCTGGATTTAGGATATGTTGGAACTATCTGAACTGCCATTTCAGCTTTTCTATAAATCTAAAAACCATTCTAAAATGAGAAATTTGTTTAAAGAAAGAAGATGAGCTTAAATTATAGAGGACCTTGCAGTAAAAATTTTAGACTATATTCAGTGCCCAGTGGTAACTGCTGATGGCTTGTGAGCAAAACACCATGATCAGAAATAGGAGCAGCAGGAGGGTTGCTCAGAGGCAGTAGAGGAAACGCCAGCAAAGCATCCTTTTATAAGATAATAATGGTGTCGAACTAGAGGAGTGGCAGTATAGATGGGGAAAAGCTTTAAGAGAACCTAGTGATGTAGGGAATGAACAGCTGAAGTAAACCAGGCTGACCCTAAGTGATGGATGTTAAATAGGGATGATTCCATGAGTCCCTGGAAGAGCAGCATCTTGAAGGGTTTGGTCATATTGGTTTTGAGAGTTGCTTCCCTACATCCAAAAAAGTACTAAGGCTGAAGTAGCAGCTATGCTAAAATTGAAAGAGGAATGAAGAGAAAGATAGGAGATCTGAGTTCCAATCCTGGTTCTGCCAGTGAAACCTTTCTCTGCATCTCAGGTCACTCTTCTGTAAATCCAAGAAGATGGCCTGTGCAACTGTACAGCTGAGCGGTTCAATACAGCACCCACTAACCACATGTAGCTATTAAAAGTAATTAAAATTAAAAATTCCTTTACTTAGTCACACCAGCTACGTTTCAAATGCTCCCTGGCCAAATGTGTCTAGTGGCCACTATATTGAATAGTGCAGAAATGAGCATTTCCATCATAGCAGAAAGTTCTTTTGGACAGCACTGCCCTAGGTATTGCTATGATAGTCACTGTTTCTAAGATAATTGAAGATAATGTATACTGGTATTCTTAAGCTGGACGAGACATTTTCTGGTCTCTGAAAAGCTGGATGAAAGTCTACTTATTCTTATTCTTTTTTTTTTTTTTTTTTTTGTGGTATGCGGGCCTTCCTCTGTTGTGGCCTCTCCCGTTGCGGAGCACAGGCT
>NC_041229.1:66869317-66874173 GCF_002837175.3 Physeter macrocephalus
GTTCCCCTGCATCGGCAGGCGGACGCGCAACCACTGCGCCACCAGGGAAGCCCCTATTCTTATTCTTTTATTTATAAATAGTAGAGAAGCTCTGTAGAGTGTGTTACTAAGTAAAAAAAAGTATGGTACAGTACTGTGTGTACATATATGTCACTGTACACATGCATTAAGAGACACATCTAACAATTGAGTATATAGAGAATATCTCTGGTAAGTCACAATAAACTCTCTGTGGGGTGGAACTAGGGAACTTGGGACGCAAAGGGAAGAGGGGACTTAATTCTCACAGCTTGAAGTTTTTCCATGTTTGTATATTCTCAATTTTATAAAAAATGGTAGAGTACATATGTAAATTTCAGTAGCAAAACTGAATCTATCGGGGGATGTTAAATAATACTTCATGCATTTCAACAGCTATCCCAAGTAAAATAAGAAGAAAAGGAAACCACCTAAATATGATAAAGGCCATTTATACAAAAATGTAAAGTGAACACATTACATAGTGAAATATCAAAGACATGGTATTAGGAACAAGTCAGAGATGATGGCTATCATCACAATTATATGTGTTTTGGATATACAAGCTAATGTCGTAAGATAAGGAAATAGATTTTCAGGTTGAACATTATGGCTAACTAAATGTTCAAGCAAATCCTCTTGGTCTGCATAGTTTAAAAATCTGAATAAGCCTTAAAAAATATATTTTTGTATTGCATGGCTAAGCTGGAAGGGAAGGAAATCCTACTGATGCCAAAAACAACAAGGAAGTGTAAATCCAGTAAAATAAGTGTTAATTTCTAATGGTCTAATTAGCCTGAGGTTTAATGGTTCACACTTACAGGGCCAAGACCCAAAGCCTGAAGTCTGAAAGGAAGGGGAATTGAATCAGAGACCCCTGAATAGAGCCAGTGTCTCTGAAGGGTAACACTTTCAGTGGGTAAACTGAAACAATCTTGTCCCACAGAGAGGGGCAGTAAGGATAATTGTCTATCTCAGCCTTGTATATGAATGGAACAGGACAAAGAAGAAGTCTGCACTGATCATTCCTTATCATCAAATGTCTGTATTCACACAGATTTTAGGACTAGGATTCACAGTACTTATGTGGCTTTAAATGCCCCAAGCTGAAAATGTAGTTAAAAGTTGTTCCAAGTTATCAGTGTTCCCCAAGGCAGAAGGGAACATATGCCTCTTTAAAGGAATGAACTTTAAACCCAGGCCACAAAAAATTCCCTGAGATAAAATTCCAAGGCAAATGAGCTCAAAATCAGAAATCAACAAACACATGAAAGGAAGCCACCATGGGCAGCATCAACCAAAACAGTAAACTGCAGATTCATCCCACAAATGCTATGGATATTAGCAATTGATCAGTGATGGAATAGAAAATATATTTAATATGTCAAAATAAAAGTTTTAAGACTATAGAAAGGATGATAAAAGAACAAGTAACTATCAAAATTGGACAGGCAGATATGAGAGAACTAAATAGAACTTCTAGAAATGGGAAAAAAATGGAATAATGAAATGAGAAACCTCAATGGATTAGACACAGCTGAAGAAGGAATTGATGAGCTGGAAGATAGCATTGAAGAAATTACCCAGAATGCAGTATTAGAAAGACAGTGGAGTAGAAAGTGAGAATTAAAAGACGTAGAGATTAAGAAAATCCAACATATGGCTAATTGGAATTCTAGCAGGAGAAAAGAAAGAGAATGGAGTATAGTCAATATTTAAAGACATAATGAATTAAAAATTTTCAAAATTGGTGAAAGATATGAAGTCTCATATTCAGGAATCTCAGGGAATCCCAAACAGGATAATTAACAAGAAAACTTCATAATGATACCTAAGAACACTGAAGACAAGGAAAAGATTAAAATCAGAGAGAAAAAAAAGAGATTACCTATAAAGGAACAACAGACTGAAAGCTGTCTTTCCTCAGGAACAATCAAATCCCAAAGCTGTTGGAATGATATTTTCAAAGTGCAGAAAAAATATTGTTAACTTACAGGTTTATATCCAGGAAAAAAAGAAAACCAAAAAACCTATGTTTTAAAAATGGGGAAAAAAGGCATTTTAAGCAAACATGAAGTGAGAGGGTTTACTACCAAAAGACCCTCACTAAAAGGAGTTTCTAAAGGGTGTTCTCCACAAAGAAGGAAAGTGACCCCCCCCAAAAAAAGATCTGAAATGCAACAGAAAATGAAGATAGAATCAGAATCCCAGACAACTAAGGCACTTAACTCAGGAAGAGTGATTTGAGTTAGAGTGTGCTGAGGTTCTTGTATTATTTAGTATGTGGATAAAGAGACTAATTAACATAGGACTCTGTTAAGTTAAATACACATGATAAATTTTCTAGGGAAGCTGCTAAAATAATAAAACAGCGTATAACCTCCCGACTTTTAATGGGGAGAAAATGAAATGAGAGGGAATAGAAACCTTAATCTAAGAAGCAACAAGGATGGAAGCAGGACATAAAGAATCAGAAAAGTAGAGTAGTAGAAAGTTTAAAATAAGTTGGTAGAAGTGAATCCAAGTATATTCATAAAGGCAATCAATGTAAATTGGCTTTATCCATTTAAAAGACAAAGATCGTCAGATTAGATAACAAAATAAAATCTTGCTGTATGCTCTTTACTAGAGATAGTCTTAGTACCATGAAGACACAGAAGGGTTGAAAGAAAAAGAATGGAAGTAATCATATATACTAGACTAATACTAATTAAAAGAAAGCTGGTGTAACTTTTAATATCAAATGAAATAGACTAGGGCAAAAAGCATCACTACAGCAAGTCTCTACATATTAATGAGACTAAAATTACTAGGAAAATATGGACATTTTAAACCTAACACACTGTTGTGCATTAAATATATAAAAATTAAAAATGCCAATCAGAATTACAAGAAGTTGAGAAATCTGCCATTACATATTTCTCTTAATAACACATTAAGGAAAAAGTTCATAAGGCTAGAGAAGATGTAGACAATGTAATTAACCAGCAATGCCCCCAAACTGGAGTATTCTCATTCTTTTCAACTGTATGGAACACTTACAAATTTTGCTTATGTCCATAAAGTAAGTCTCAACAAGTTATCATAGACCAAATTCTTTGACCATGATGCAATAAAAAAAAATTTTTTTTAACTGACCATCTCCATGTTTCTGGAAACAAAAATATAATAACTTAGAATTTCTCATACTGGATGGAGTATTTTATGTATTCTAATTCTTGAAAGGTAGTTACATTAATATAGTATGATATATATGGCAACTCTGTTTGTTAAAACATCTCAGTCCTTCTATCATTCAGAATACTTGAGTTTATTCTGCCCTGTCTTGATACTTCAGAACTTTTTGAATACTGTTTCATTGTTTCAAAAGCATATTTGGATGCTAACTTCAAAAACAACTGAAAGATTCACAAAATAATCCTACCTGAGAAAATTTTCTAAATAGCATCCTATTTCAAAATCATGCCTAGTACTTTATAACAAGTTAAACTAATGATGAACAGTTTGCAGAACTATAAAAACATGAGAGAAGCAGTTTCCTGGAAGAAGAATAAAAAAATTTTATCAACAGAAAATTTTCAAAGAGCTAGCTGAAATTAGCTGAATAAAGAAAATGAGGAGACTACAGGCCCTTTGGTGGGGCTAATGGCAGACTCTGGGAGGGATCACACCATGGAGTACTTCCCAGAGCTTCTGCTACCAGTGTCCTTGTCCCCACAGTGAGCCACAGCTGTCCACCATGTCTGGAGGAGACCCTCCATCACTAGCAGAAGCTCCATATGCATTGAATTGAAAATACCTTCTTTCAGAAGCAAGAACTACAGTCCTGCAGCCTGTGGAACAAAAACCACATTCACAGAAAGACAGACAAGATGAAAAGGCAGAGGGCTATGCACCAGATGAAGGAACAAGATAAAACCCCAGAAAAGCAACTAAATGAAGTGGAGATAGGCAACCTTCCAAACATAGAATTCAGAATAATGATAGTGAAGATGATGCAGGACCTCGGAAAAAGAATGGAGGCAACGAACAAGAAGATGCAAGAAATATTTAACAAAGACCTGGAAGAATTAAAGAACAAACCAACAGAGATGAACAATACAAAAACTGAAATGAAAAATACACTAGAAGGAATCAATAGCAGAAGAACTGAGGCAGAAGGATGGATAAGTGACCTGGAAGACAGAATGGTGGAATTCACTGCTGTGGAACAGAATAAAGAAAAAAGAATGAAAAGAAATGAAGACAGCCAAGAGACCTCTGGGACAACATTAAATGCAACAACATTCACATTATAGGGGTCCCAGAAGGAGAAGAGAGAGAGAAAGGACCCGAGTAAATATTTGAAGAGTTTATAGTCGAAAACTTCCCTAACATGGGAAAGGAAATAGCCACCCAAGTCCAGGAAGTGCAGAGAGTCCCAGGCAGGATAAACCCAAGGAGAAACACGTCGAGACACATAGTAATCAAATTGGCAAAAATTAAAGAAAAAGAAAAATTATCCAAAGCAGTAAGGGAAAAATGACAAATACAAGGGAACTCCCATAAGGTTAACAGCTGAGTTCTCAGCAGAAACTCTACAAGCCAGAAGGGAGAGGCAAGACATATTTAAAGTGATGAAAGGGAATAACCTACAACCAAGATTACTCTACCCAGCAACGATCTCATTCAGATGCGATGGAGAAATCAAAAGCTTTAGAGACAAGCAAAAGCTAAAAGAATTCAACACCACCAAACCAGCTCTACAACAAATGCTAAAGGAACTTCTCTAAGTGGGAAATACAAGAGAAGACTAGAAACAAAAAAAAAAACCCCCAAAACAATTAAGAAAATGGTAA
>NC_041229.1:66874509-66875952 GCF_002837175.3 Physeter macrocephalus
ACACCAGATAGATTTAATTGATATTTATAGAACATTCCATCCAAAAACAGCAGATTACACTTTCTTCTCAAGTGTGCACAGAACATTCTCCAATATAGATCACATCTTGGGTCCCAAATCAAGCCTCAGTAAATTGAGGAAAACTGAAATCATACCAAGCATCTTTTATAAACACAACATTATGAGATTAGAAATGAATTACAGGGAAAAAAGGTAAAAAACACAAACACATGGTGGCTAAACAATACGTTGCTAAATAACCAAGAGATCACTGAAGAAATCAAAGAGGAAATAAAAAAATACCTAGAGACAAGTGACAATGAAAACACGATGATCCAAAACCTAAGGGATGAAGCAAAAGCAGTTCTAAGAGGGACGTTTATAGCAATACAATCCTACCTCCAGAAACAACAAACATGTCAAATAAGCAATCTAACTTTACACCAAAAGGAACTAGAGAAAAAAGAACAAACAAAACCCAAAGTTAGTAGAAGGAAAGAAATCATAAAGATCAGAGAAGAAATAAATGAAATGGAAACAAAGAAAACAGTTGCAAAGAGCAATAAAATGAAAAGCTGGTTCTTTGAGAAGATAAACAAAATTGATAAACCATTAGATAGACTCATCAAGATAAAGAGGGAGAGGACTCAAATCAATAAAATTAGAAATGAAAAAGGAGAAGTTACAATGGACACTGCAGAAATACAAAGCATCCTAAGAGACTACTACAAGCAACTCTATGCCCATAAAATGGACAACCTGGAGGAAATGGACAAATTCTTAGAAAGGTATAACCTTCCAAGATTGAACCAGGAAGAAATAGAAAATATGAACAGACCAATAAAAATCCTCCACAAAATACTAGCAAACAGAATCCAACAGCACATTAAAAGGATCATACACCATGATCAAGTGAGATTTATCCCAGGGATGCAAGGATTCTTCAATATACCAAAATCAATGTGATACACCATATCAACAAATTGAAGAACAAAAACCATATGACCATCTCAATAGATGCAGAAAAAGCTTTTGACAAAATTCAACACCCATTTATAATAAAAAAAAAAACTCTGCAGAAAGTAGGCAAAACGGGAACCTACCTCAACATAATAGAGGCCATATACGACAAACACAGTAAACATCTTTCTCAATGGTGAAAAACTGAAAGCATCTCCTCTAAGATCAGGAACAAGACAAGTATATCCACTCTCACCACTATTATTCAACATAGTTTTGGAAGTCCTAGCCATGGCAGTCAGAGAAGAAAAAGAAATAAAAGGAATACAAATTGGAAAAGAAGAAGTAAAACTGTCACTGTTTGCAGATGACATGATACTATACGTAGAGAATCCTAAAGATGCCACAAGAAAACTACTAGAGCTAATCAATGAATTTGGTAAAGTTGCAGGATACAAAATTAATGCACAGAAATCTCTTGCA
>NC_041229.1:66876154-66877196 GCF_002837175.3 Physeter macrocephalus
ACAGATGGAGAGATATACCATGTTCTTGGATTGGAAGAATCAATATTGGGAAAATGACTATTACTACCCAAAGCAATTTAAAGATCAATGCAATCCCTATCAAATTACCAAATGGCATTTTTTACAGAACTAGAACAAAAAATCTTAAAATTTGTATTGAGACACGAAAGACCCCGAATAGCCAAAGCAGTCTTGAGGGAAAAAAACGGAGCTGGAGGAAGCAGACTCCCTGACTTCAGACTATACTACAAAGCTACAGTAATCAGGACAATATG
Organism: Physeter macrocephalus; assembly: GCF_002837175.3. Lineage (NCBI taxonomy): Eukaryota > Metazoa > Chordata > Mammalia > Artiodactyla > Physeteridae > Physeter > Physeter macrocephalus. The sequence continues at coordinate 66,876,430 of NC_041229.1, forward strand.
GTACTGGCACAAAAACAGAAATATAGATCAATGGAACAGGATAGAAAGCCCTGAGATAAACCCACGCACCTATTGTCAACTAATCTATTACAAAGGAGGCAAGGATATACAATGGAGAAAAGACAGTCTCTTCAATAAGTGGTGCTGGGAAAACTGGACAGCTACATGTAAAAGAATGTAATTAGAACACTCCCTAACACCATACACAAAAATAAACTCAAAATGGATTAGAGACCTAAATGTAAGACCAGACACTATAAAACTCTTAGAGGAAAACATAGGAAGAAGACTCTTTGACATAAATCACAGCAAGATCTTTTTTGATCCACCTCCTAGAGAAATGGAAATAAAAACAAAAATAAACAAATGGCACCTAATGAAACTTAAAAGTTTTGCACAGCAAGGGAAACTACAAACAAGAGGAAAAGACAACCGTCAGAATGGGAGAAAATTTTTGCAAACGAATCAACAGACAAAGGATTAATCTCCAAAATATATAAACAGCTCATGCTGCTCAATATTAAAAAACAACCTAATCCAAAAATGGGCAGAAGACCTAAATAGACATTTCTCCAAGGAAGACATAAGATAGCCAAGAAGCATATGAAAAGATATTCAACATCACTAATTATTAGAGAACTGCAAATAAAAACTGCAATGAGATATCACCTCACACCAGTTAGAATGGGCATCATCAGAAAATCTACAAACAACAAATGCTGGAGAGGGTGTGGAGAAAAAGGAACCCTCTTGCACTGTTGGTGGGA
>NC_041229.1:66877478-66883384 GCF_002837175.3 Physeter macrocephalus
AAAAAAAAAAACTAAAAATAGAATTACCATATGACTCAGGAATCCCACTCCTGGGCATATACCCAGAGAAAACCATAATTCAAAAAGACATATGCACCCCAATGTTCATTGCAGCACTATTTACAGTAGCCAGGACGTGGAAGCAACCTAAGTGCCCATCGACAGACCAAATGGATAAAGAAGATGTGGTACATGTATACAATGGAATATTACTCAGCCATAAAAAGGAACGAAATTGGGTCATTTGTAGAGACATGGATGGATCTAGAGACTGTCATACAGAGTAAAGTAAGTCAGAAAGAGAAAAACAAATATTGTCTATTAACGCGTATATGTGGAACCTAGAAAAATGGTACAGATGAACTGGTTTGCAGGGCAGAAATTGAGATACAGATGAAGAGAACAAACGTATGGACACCAAGGGGGGAAAGTGGCGGGGCTGCGGGGTGGTGGTGTGATGAATTGAGAGATTGGGATTGACATATATACAGTATTATGTATAAAATGGATAACTAATAAGAACCTGCTGTATAAAAAAATAAACTAAAATTCAAAAAAGAAAAATGTAATGAGGAGACTTAAAAAAAGAAATTATCTTTAAATTCTTAGCAACACTGAATGAAATTATTATTTAACTATGGGAATATTTGAGTAGATCTCTTAAATTTTGAGGGTTGAATATTTTAAAAATAATGTGAAGGGTAGAAATAGCAGAAGAGGGTCTCAAATAAATCTTCCATCTTAAAATGTCATAAAATCGAAATAAGTGATATAAGCTTACAAAATAGAGGCAACTGCGTCTTATGTTACTTGCATACCCAGAGAATGTTAAAAACTCAAACAATAATAAGGGGATTTGGTAAGATGACTGTATTTAAGAAGAAAATTTGTAAGGCAGCAGCATTTTTTTTTAACCAGTAATAATCAGTTGGTAATACGTACATAAATACACACACACACAGGATGTTTACTGCAACTTTATTACAAATAGGGGAAAAGTGTAATATAACCTGACTGCATATCTACAGGGGAATGGTTGAATAAGTTCTATAATATATAATGCAGTTTTTTTTAAAAGATTGAGTTATATCGATATGTATTGACATAGATACTCAGGATATGTTTGAGTGAGACATATATCGAGACTAAAAAGTGAATAGAAAACATCAGTGAAACTAATAGTTGATTCTTCTAAAAGATAAACAAAATTAACAAACCTTTAGCTAGAAAGGGAGAACTCAAATAAAATCAGAAATGAAAGAGGAGACATTACAACTGATACCACAGAAATACAAAGGATCATAAGAGACTATTTTGAGTAATTATACACCAAAAACCTAGACAACCTAGAAAAATATGGATAAATTACTAAAAATTACAACCTACCAAGATTGAATCATGATAAAACAGAAAATCTGAACAGACTGATTACTTAGGAAGATTGAATCAGTAATCAAAAAACCCCCCAACAAACAAAAGCCCAGGACCAGATGGCTTCACTGGTGAATGCTACCAAACATTTAAAGAAGAATTAATGCCAATCCTTTGAAAAAAGAGGAGGGAACACTTCCAAACTCATTTTATGAGACCAGAATTATTCTGATACCAAAACCAGACAAGGACATCATAAGAAAAGAAAATTACAGGCCAATATCCTTGATGAACATAGATGCAAGAACCCTTAATTTGCTAAAATATTAGCAAACTGAATTCTACAATACATTAAAAGGATCGTACACATGGTCAAGTGTGATGTACTTATGGATGCAAGAATGGTTCAGCATCCACAAATCAATCAATGTCATACACCACGATAACAAAATGAAGGATGAAAATCATAAGATATCTTAATAGATGTAAAAAAAAACATTTGACAAAATTCAGCCTCCATTTATTAGAAAAACTCTCAAAGTAGGTATAGAGGGAACATACCTCAACATAATAAAGGCCATATATGACAAACCCACAGCTAACATCATACTCAGTAGTGAAAAGCTGAAAGCTTTTCCTCTAAGATCAGGAACAAGACAAGTATGCTCACTCTAGAGACTTTTATTCAACATAGTATTAGAAGTTCTAGTTAGAGCAACTAGGCAAGAAAAAGAAATAAAAGTCATCCAAATCAGAAAGGAAAATGTAAAACTGTCACTATTTGCAAATGAATTGATATTATATATAGAAAACCCTAAAGACTCCACCAACAAACTGTTAGAACTAATAAACTAATTCAGTGAAGTTGCAGGATACAAAATCAATATACAAAAATCGGTTTTGTTTCTAAACACTAATAACGAACTATCAGAAAGAAATTAAGAAAACAATCCCATGTAAAATTACATCAAAAAAGAATAAAATGCCTAGGAATAAACTTAACCAAGGAGGTAAAAGACCTGTATCCTGAAAACTATAAGATACTGATGAAAGAAATTGAAGAAGACACAAATAGATGGAAAGATATTCCATACTAATGGATTAGAAGGATAAATATTATTTAAAATATCCATTCTACCCAAAGCAGTCTACACATTCAATGCAATTCCTATCAAAATCCCAATGGCATTTTTCACAGGTATAGAACAAACAGTCCTAAAATTTGCATGGAACCACAAAAGACCCCATATAGGCAAAGCAATCTTGAGAAAGAAGAACAAAGCTGGAGGAATCACATTCTCTGATTTCAAACTATATAACAAATCTATAGTAATCAAAATAGTATGGTTTCCACATTAAAAATAGACATATAGATCAATGGAACAGAATAGAGAGCCCAGAAATAAACTCACGGATAAATGGTCAATTAATTTACAACAAGGAGACAAGAATATGCAATCTCTTCAACAAATGGTGCTGGGAAAACTGGACAGCCACATGCAAAAGAATGAAACTGGACCACTGTCTTACACCATACACAAAAATTAACTCAAAATAGATTTAAGACTTGAATGTAAGACCTGAAACCATAAAACTCCTGGAAGAAAACATAGGCAGTTAGTTCCTTGACATAGGTCTTGGTGATGATTTTTTGGAGTTGACACCAGAAGCAAGGCAACAAAAGCAAAAATAAATAAGTGGGACTACATCAAACTAAAAAGCTCTGCACAACAAAGGAAAACATCAACAAAATGAAAAGGCAACCTGTGGAATGATAGAAAATAGTTACAAATCATATACCTGATAAGGGGTTAATATCCAAAATATATAAAGATCTCATACAACTCAATAACAGAAAAGCAAACAATCCAATTTTAAAATGTGCAGAGGAGCTGAATAGACTTTTTTCCAAAGAAGACCTACAGATGGCCAATGGGTACATTAAAAGGTGCTCAACATCATTAATTATAAGTACAGTGGAAATCAAAACCACAATGAGGTATCACTTCACACCTGTTAGAATGGCTATTATCAAAAAGATAAGAAATAAGTGTTGGCAAGGATGTGGAAAAAAGGGAACAGTACTGTTGGTGGGAATGTAAATTGGTTCAGCCACTGTGGAAAACAGTGCGGAGGTTCCTCGAAAAATTAAAAATAGAACTACCATATGATCCAGCAATTCTACTTCTAGGTATTTATCCAAAGGAAATGAAAACACTAACTTGAAAAGATACTGAAACTCGCATGTTCATTGCATCATGAGCCAATGGCTTGGCTTTACAGTAGCCAAGATATGGAAGCAGCCTAAGTGTCCATAATGAATGAATGGACAAAGAAAATGTGAGATATATATATATATATAAACACAATGGAATATTATTTAACCATAAAAAGAAGGAAATCTTACCATTTGCAACAACACGATAGAACTTGAGGGCATTATGCTAAGTGAAATAAGTCAGGCAGAGAAAGACAAATACCTTATGATCTCACTTATATGTTGAAGCTAAACAAAACAAAACCAAAAATGAGTTCATAGATACAGAGAACAGATTGGTGGTTGCTAGAGGATGGGGAGGGGTGGATAAAATGGGTGAAGGTTGTCCAAAAGTACCAACAACAACAACGAAAAGAATGAGGTATATCCATATATATTGACATGGAAAGATATGATATATGTTTAAATGGGGAAAAAAAACAGTAGCAGAAAAATATACACACTGTAATCTCATTTTTATTAACAGAGAGAATGAGAGAGAGAGAACTCTTTCTATTCTTGTATGTATTATGAACATGAAGAGATACACCTAAAACTGTTAATAAGTGTTACTTTGAGATAGTCTTTTTACTCAGATCCACATAATACTAATATCAATGCCTAAAATAATGTACCCAACAACAAAAATTAAATGCAAGAAGACAAATCCAAAGCATAATAACTAAAGTGGAAAAAGTAAAGCAGAATTACATTTTCTAAAATATTATTAATTCAGATAAATAAATCAAAGCCATAGAAACTCTTCTTCCGAATAAGAAATGCTAAAGAGATGCTAAAAACATATTTTTTTTAATTTTAGGAAAAACGATTTATAATTTTAGTGTAATAAACTACTTAAAAATATTGATGGAAACAGAAAAACAATGAGTGTTGCAGTAGGTAATGTGTAAAATCCAATTTTTAAAAAACAAGAACAGAATGGACAATAGTGCAAGATAAAGTTACTGACATAGAAGACAGACTCAGAGACCTACCCTATTCACTGTAAGTAGTCCAAAGTCAAAGGAGGTTATAAATATGAAAATTCATAGGCAATGATATAATACAGCAGGTCTAGCAAAAAAGTGGTTCTCATTGCTGCCACTCCACCCCTCCCCACTTACCCAGCCTACTCCCAAGACAGTTGTTACTAATATATCCCAGCAGTCTTTCCCTCTGAGCCAAGATAAGGCTTCAGAAGTTTCCTTAACTGAGTACCTTGGGCAGCCTCTACCAATGGCCAGCATACCTCTACTAAACGCTGGTAGTTGCAGTGTAATATGAAAACTTGTCATTTCTTCAATAGGAGAGGATCCAAGGTAATAATTCATGGCCTGAAAATGGAAAAGGCACACAGTTTCTTTCAAAGGTTTAACATTCAAGAGAAAGACATTTAGATATATGCTTGTTAAATCCCTGAACTTTAGAAATAAAGAATGATGGCATCAACCAACTAAAGAAAAGAGAAAGATAACATTTCAGGCCATCACAGGTAAGAATAGCTTGAGATCATCCTATCAAGACTACTGAAAAGAATTCTTAAATCCACAGAACCTACAGAAATTTTCCAGTGGGCGACCTTATCTTCAAAGAATTACTCAAGGGGCATTTGACTTGGATAAGCTAAAACTACTGAAAAATAAGATAATGTAAGCTATAGGGGAACCATTGATGTATGTTGAAGTTTAATTAGTTTGTATGTCAGCCCTTAAAAATGAGGAGAAAAGACATTCTAAACATGTTTCAGAGAGTCAGTTCTATCAATCCTCGAATGAGTTGTGGAGAGTGGAATAGGTGAATCCAATAGCAGACAACATATTTCTCATTAGGGAATCCAGACTTGTTCTTTAAGATAAAAATATAAATTTAGACTAATAAAATGATTAGACCTTTTTTTGCCTTTTAATATTAAGGGATTAAGTCATTGCATACAAGAAGCATTGATTTTTTTTCAATTTTTTTTTATACAGCAGGTTCTTATTAGTTATCTATTTTATACATGTTAGTGTATATATGTCAATCCATGTCTCTACAAATGACACAATTTTGTTCCTTTTTATGGCGGAGTAATATTCCATTGTATATATGTACCACATCTTTTTTATCCATTTGTCTGTCGATGGGCATTTAGGTTGCTTTCATGACCTGGCTATTGTAAATAGTGCTGCAATGAACATTGGGTGCACGTATCTTTTTGAATTAATGTTTTCATTTTCTTCAGTTATATACCCAGGAGTGGCATTGCTGGATCATATGGCAGTTCTATTTTTAGTTTTTT
>NC_041229.1:66883597-66883928 GCF_002837175.3 Physeter macrocephalus
ATTTCTCTGATAATTAGTGATGTTGAGCAGCTTTTCATGTGCCTCTTGGCCATCTGTATGTCTTCTTGGAGAAATGTATACTTAGGTCTTCTGCCCATTTTTTGATTGGGTTGTTTGTTTTTTTAATTTTGAGCTGCATGAGCTGTTTATGTATTTTGGAGATTAATCCTTTGTCCATTGATTCACTTGCAAAAATTTTCTCCAATTCTGAGGGTTGTCTTTTCGTCTTGTTTGTAGTTTCCTTTGCTGTGCAAAGGCTTTTAAGTTTCATTAGGTCCCATTTGTATATTTTTGTTTTTATTTCCATTACTCTAGGAGGTGGGTCAAAAAG
>NC_041229.1:66884619-66885352 GCF_002837175.3 Physeter macrocephalus
TCTCTATGTGTAGTGTCATGTCATCTGCAAACAGTGACAGTTTTACTTCTTTTCCAATTTTTATTCCTTTTATTTCTTTTTCTTCTTTGACTGCCGTGGCTAGGACTTCCAAAACTATGTTGAATAATAGTGGCTAGAGTGGACATCCTTCTCTTGTCCCTGAAATTCTTTCAGTTTTTCACAGTTGAGAATCATATTTGCTGTGGGTTTGTCATATATGGGCTTTATTATGTTGAGGTAGGTTCCCTCTATGCCCACTTTCTGGAGAAAAGTGGGCACAGAGATGCAAAAAATGCTTTTGCTTTTGAGATGATCATATGGTTGTTATTCTTCAATTTGTTCATATGGTGTGTCACATTGATTGACTTGCATATATTGAAGAATCCTTTCATCCCTGGGATAAATTCCACTTGATCATGGTGTATGATCCTTTTAATGTGCTGTTGGATTCTGTTTGCTGGTATTTTGTTGAGGATTCTTGCATCTATATTCATCAGTGATATTGGTTGGTAATTTTCTTCTTTTGTAGTATCTTTGTCTGGTTTTGGTACCAGGGTGTTGGTGGCCTCAAAGAATGAGCTAGGGAGTGTTCCTTCCTCTGCAATTTTTTGGAAGAGTTTGAGAAGGATGGGTGTTAGCTCTTCTCTAGATGTTTGATAGAATTCACCTGTGAAGCCACCTGGTCCTGGACTTTTGTTTGTTGGAAGATTTTTAATCACAGTTTCAATTTCAT
>NC_041229.1:66885409-66886387 GCF_002837175.3 Physeter macrocephalus
GAGTCCTCCCCCTCTTTTTCTTGATGAGTCTGGCTAAAGGTTTGTCAATTTTGTTTATCTTCTCTAAGAACCAGCTTGTAATTTTATTGCTCTTTGCTATTGTTTTCTTTGTTTCCATTTCATTTATTTCTTCTCTGATCTTTATGATTTCTTTTCTTCTACTAACTTTGGGTTTTGTTTGTTCTTCTTTCTCTAGTTCCCTTAAATGTAAGGTTAGATTCTTTGAGATTTTTCTTGTTTCTTGAGGTAGGATTGTATTGCTATAAACTTCCATCTTAGAACTGCTTTTGCCTCATCCCATAGCTTTTGGATCATCGTGTTTTCGTTGTCATTTGTCCCTAAGTTTTTTTTGATTTCTTCAGTGATCTCTTGGTTTTTTAGTAACGTATTGTTTAGCCTCCATGTGTTTGTGTTTTTTACGTTTTTTCCCTGTTTTGTTTCCATTTCATTTATTTCTTCTCTGATCTTTATGATTTCTTTCCTTCTACTTTGTGTTTTGTTTGTTCCTTTAGGTGTAAGGTTAGATTGTTTATTTGAAATTTTGCTTGTTTCTTGAGGTAGGATTGTATTGCTATAAACTTCCCTCTTAGAACTGCTTTTGCTACATCCCGTAGGTTTTGGATCATCGTGTTTTCATTGTCATTTGTCTCTAGGTATTTTTTGATTTCCTCTGATTTCTCCAGTGATCTCTTGGTTATTTAGTAACATATTGTTTAGCCTCCATGTGTTTGTGTTTTTTTACATTTTTTTCATGTAATTTATTTCTAATCTCATAGTGTTGTGGTCAGAAAAGATGCTTGATATGATTTCAGTTTTCTTAAATTTACTGAGGCTTGATTTGTGACCCAAGATGTGACCTATCCTTGAGAATGTTTCATGTGCACTTGAGAAGATAGTGTCATCTGTTGTTTTCAGATGGAACGTCCTATAAATATTAATTAAATCTATCTGGTCTATTGTGTCATTTAAAGCTTGTGT
>NC_041229.1:66886442-66887768 GCF_002837175.3 Physeter macrocephalus
TTGATCATTATGTAGTGTCCTTCCTTGTCTCTTGTAACATTCTTTATTTTAACGTCTATTTTATCTGATATGAGTATTGCTACTCCAGCTTTCTTTTGATTTCTATTTGCATGGAATATCTTTTTCCATCCCCTCACTTTCAGCCTGTGTGCATCCCTAGGTCTGAAGTGGGTCTCTTGTAGACAGCATATATATGGGTCCTGTTTTTGTATCCATTCAGCAAGCCGGTGTCGTTTGGTTGGAGCATTTAATCCATTCACATTTAATGTAATGATAGATATGTATGTTCCTATTACCATTTTCTTAATTGTTTTGGGTTTTTGTAGGTCTTTTTCTTCTCTTGTGTTTCCCACTTAGAGAAGTTCCTTTAGCATTTGTTGTAGAGCTGGTTTGGTGGTGCTGAATTCTCTTAGCTTTTGCTTGTCTGTAAAGCTTTTGATTTCTCCATCGAATCTGAATGAGATCCTTGCTGGGGAGAGTAATCTTGATTGTGGGTTCTTCCTTTTCATCACTTTAAATATATCGTGCCTTTCCCTTCTGGCTTGTAGAGTTTCTGCTGAGAAATCAGCTGTTAACCTTATGGGAGCTCCCTTGTATGTTATTTGTCATTTTTCCCTTGTTGCTTTTAATAATTTGTCTTTAATTTTTGCCAATTTGATTACTATGTGTCTTGACGTGTTTCTCCTTGGGTTTATCCTGCCTGGTTCTCTGCGCTTCCTGGACTTGAGTGGCTATTTCCTTTCCCATGTTAGGGAAATTTTTGACTATAATCTCTTCAAATATTTTCTCGGGTCCTTTCTCTCTCTCTTCTCCTTCTGATAACCCTATAATGTGAATGTTCGTGCATTTAATGTTGTCCCAGAGGTCTCTTAGACTGTCCTCATTCCTTTTCACTTTTTTCTTTATTCTGTTCCACAGCAGTGAATTCCAGCATTCTGTCTTCCAGGTCACTTATCCATCCTTCTGCCTCAGTTCTTCTGCTATTGATTCCTTCTAGTGTATTTTTCATTTCAGTTTTTGTATTGTTCATCTCTGTTGGTTTGTTCTTTAATTATTCTAGGTATTTGTTCTTTAATTCTTCCAGATCTTTGTTAAACATTTCTTGCATCTTCTCGATCTTTGCCTCCATTCTTTTCCCAAGGTCCTGGATCATCTTCACTATTTCTAAATTCATTTTTTGAAAGGTTGCCTATCACCACTTCATTTAGTTGTTTTTATGGGGTTTTATCTTGTTCCTTCATCTGGTACATAGTCCTCTGCCTTTTCATTTTGTCTCTCTTTCTGTGAATGTGGTTTTTGTTCCACAGGCTGCAGGATTGTAATTCT
>NC_041229.1:66889819-66911829 GCF_002837175.3 Physeter macrocephalus
TCATCTGGTACATAGTCCTCTGCCTTTTCATTTTGTCTGTCTTTCTGTGAATGTGGTTTTTGTTCCACAGGCTGCAGGATTGTAATTCTTCTTGCTTTTGCTGTCTGCCCTCTGCTCATGAGGCTAAGAGGCTTGTGCAAGCTTCCTGATGGAAGGGATTGATGGTGGGTAGAGCTGGGTGTTGCTCTGGTGGGCAGAGCTCAGTAAAACTTTAATCTGCTTTTCTGCTGGTGGGTGGGGCTGAGTTCCCTCCCTGTTGGTTGTTTGGCCTGAGGCAACCCAGCACTGGAGCCTATAGGCTCTTTGGTGGGGCTAATGGCGGACCCTAGGCGGGCTAATGCCAAGTAGTACTTCCCAGAACTTCTGCTGCCAGTGTCCTTGTCCCCATGGTGAGCCACACCTACCCCCCACCTCTGCAGTAGACCCTCCAACACTAGCAGGTAGGTCTGGTTCAGTCTCCTATGGGGTCACTGCTCCTTCCCCTGGGCCCTGATGCACACAATACTTTGTGTGTGCCCTCCAAGAGTGGAGTCTCTGTTTCCCCCAGTCTTGTCAAAGTCCTGCAATCAAATCCCACTAGCTGTCAAAGTCTGATTCTCTGGGAATGCCTCCTGCCATTGCTGGACCCCCAGGTTGGGAAGCCTGACGTGGGGCTCAGAACCTTCACTCCAGTGGGTGGACTTCTGTGGTATAATTGTTCTCCAGTTTGTGAGTCACTCACCCAACGGTTATGGGATTTGATTTTATTGTGATTGCTCCCCTCCTACCATCTCATTGTGGCTTCTCCTTTGTCTTTGGGTGTGGGGTAGATTTTTGGTGAGGTCCAGTGTCTTCGTGTCAGTGATTGTTCAGCAGTTAGTTGTGATTCCAGTGCTCTCTCAAGAAGGAGTGAGTGCACGTCCTTCTTCTCTGCCATCTTGAACCAATCCAGAACCATTGATTTTGAAACATAGCAGTATAAGTACCACTCAAAGAGCAAAAAGTACTTCAATTAAACTATTACCCAATGCTTTCTTATTGCTTAGAATTTTTATGTTCTACTTTTTGAAATTGCTCTTGTAGGCTCTTTTTAAATTTATTTTATTGAAGTATAGTTGATTTACAATGTTGTGTTAATTTCTGCTGTACAGCATCTTGTAGGCTTTTTGAGACATGGACGTGACCACACTATGAAGAGCTATGACCAAGTTCACACACATGGAAGCAGTGATAACTCTTATACCTTCCACCTGGCTGTTGGTAGTTGTAGGATGCCATCAATTTTAAGACACAGCCTGATTTCAGGGATGTTAAAATGTGAAAAGTTGTGTACATTAGAATTAGTGAAATAGGACACATCAAATTAGTTACCTTCCAGGTGGGTTTAAAAGGAAAGAATGTTCTTAAGACATAAGTATGATTCAACAGGACACATATTGTACTACAGGAGTGTTCAAAACACCCTGGATAAGGACTTGACCACTGCCCAGGCAAGCACGAAGGCTTTCCAGTCAGGGCACAGGAATGTCTTTGGAGAAGAAGACAGAGGTGAAAAGAATAGGGAAAACCTCAGAATGAGGAAAAAGAGCTCAAATATGACAAGCTGGGTTAAATGCCCTCCTACTATGATCCTGGGATCTTATAATTTAGGGATTCAAGACACAATCACAAGGTTTTCACAATACATAGCGGCACCACCAGTGCCACCACCAGACGAGGAGGGGAGAGCAGCATCCCTCACATACTATGTGCTCAGTATGGTGAGTGAGTGCGTGGGTTAGGTCTGTCTCTGGCAAAGGTAACAGCTGTTCTCTTTTCCCTTGTCACTCTAGAGAAACTTGAGAGTGAGAAGCTGAACGTCGCTGAGGTCACCCAGTCAGAGATTGCCCAGAAGCAGAAGCTGCAGACTGTCCTGGAGAAGATCAATGAAACCCTGAAACTTCCTCCCAGGAGCATCAAGTGGAATGTAGACAGTGAGTTTTGCAAAGGAAGATGGGACTGTTACGTGACACCTGTGGTTCCTACCGTGGAGTTTCCCCAGGAAGCTGCATCATAAGCTGGGAGGCCCCGGATGGGTGCAAACTCATTTATCTCTGAGCGAGATATGCCTTTCCTTAGAAAGGAAGCTCATCATCCACATCTAAGGAAAGCTGAGAAAAATAGCAAAATGTCAAAATCTAGTGTGCCTTTTCTGTAAAAGGCGCTCTGTAGGAACCTCATGTGAGATTGGTGGGGAAGGAAGCTCCTATTCATTGAGCTACTTCTGAGTCTCAGCACAACCTTTTGAAAAAGCTCCTGCCTCCAGCTTGTTGAAGCTCTGGGGAGTGGAGATGCCTAGTTCAGGCAGCTGAGAAGCGGGGAGCAAGGACTTGGGTCTGTTCCAGTGCCCACGCCCTTCCTCTCACCCCCTTACTGCCCAGAGGGAGCAAAGATATGGCTAAGAGCATAGGCAATGCAATAGGATTTTAAAATTCAGGTTTTCGTGCTAGTATAGCTCAAGGATCTCAGAAAGTATAAACTGTTCATTCTTTTGCTGCCTCAAGGGCCTGGCTAATATGGACTTAATTGAGTCCATATCAGAGTCAACATGAAATCAGCAGATTTGGGCAAATCCAGTAGCAACAACCTGTTTCCCATCGGGAGCCCAAAGTTGTTTTGTTCCTTGTAATAGATAAAAATATGAATTTAGATTAATAAAATGACTGAGATTGTGTTTCCTGCCTTTAAGTATTAAGGGGTTGAGTATTATATCTTATTACATCTGATGTATACAGCTTAAAATGAACAACTTCCCCCACCACCAAAAAAAAAAAAAAAGCATCTTTCAGACTTGGGAAAGAAAAGGGAATCTTCAGCTTTCCAAGCTAGAGACCCAGCAGCTGCCAATGGCAATCTCTTCAGCAGGTTCCTAACACCCGCCATCAGAGGCGAGACGCCAAGCACCTCCTTCAGCACAATGACACCTTTGCTTGCACAGTGTGAAAAGCTGCCTCTAGCAGCACGCTGGGAACAGGGCATCAGAGGAGACACCTGAGGGCGGGAGGAGGGGAGGCCACAGCTCTGGGCCCTAGATTTTGCCCCGTGTCCCAGGAATGCTAATAGTGTTCAGCGGGAGAGGGAAAAAGGGGCTGATCACTAGTTTGGGCAATGTTTCTGCATTCTGGAAGTCCATAATAGTAATAAGCATTAAAGTCCTCTGATGGTGACCTCTGCTTAGTTTTATTTGATCCTATTTTCCACTCCCTTGAGCATGGACCATCTCTGTATACCACTCCAAAACAAAACCCCTTTTATCTTTCTTTTTTTTTTAATTGAAGTATAGTTGATTTACCATCTAATATTCTGTTAATTTCTGCTGTACAGCAAAGTGATTCAGTTATACATATATACATTCTTTTAAAAATTCTTTTCCATTATGGTTTATCACAGGATATTGAATATGGTTCCCTGTGCTATACAGTAAGATCTTGTTGTTTCAAAACACCTTTTCATTTATCATGGAACCCAATTTGGGAAATAGGAAGAACGGAATTGTTTTGTTTTGTTTGTTTTTAGACAACAGAAATTTATTTGTTTACAGTCCTGGAAGCCACAAGTCTGAGATGAAGGTGTTGGTAGGTTGGTTCCTTCTGAGGGCTGCAAGGGAAGGATCTGTTACAGGCCTCTCTCCCTAGCTCTCAGAGGGCTAATTTCTTGCTGTATTTCTTCACATCATCTTCCTTCTATGCATGTCTCTGTGTCCACATTTTCCCTTTTTTATAAGGACACTTGTCATATTGGATTAGGGGCTCACCCTACTCCAATATGACCTCATCTTAACTAATCACGTCTGCAATGATTTTACAGATAAGGTCACATTCAGAGGGACTGGAGGTTAGGACTTCAACGTATGAATTTGAGTCTGGGGGTCGCATATCAACCCATAACATCTGATTGGTCTCCCACTTACCTCTCCAGCCACACATATACTTCATGCTTTCTCAGCCTCTCTTTGTCATCCATACACTGGCCTCATTTAAATGGGCCACAATATTCCCACCTTTCTAGAACCATTTCTGGAAGATATTTCCTTGATCTGAAACATTCCTCATCCCATCTTCCCCACCCCCAAACCATTTTGCCTGCCTTAAGAATGGAGTTTTTTAAAGCCACATCAGAGCCACTGTCTTCAGTGGCTTTGAATGATTTGTTTTGGGTTTGCATTCACTTTCATTTCTTATGGGGAAATGTGTAGGAGTAAAATAATCACCTGTATTACCACTCTCATCTGGCTGTTTTCGTTTTTTGGCATTACCGTCCACATCAATGCATATTTTTTCATATTTTTACTTGATGAAGGTATATACAAACTCTGTTTGTCTTCAAGTTACATCATACACATCTTCTATATTCACATGTGGTCTTTGTAGTTTTAATTTTTGATAGCTGTTCTATTTCCTGGGGTAAGATATTCCATAGTTAACTTAAACCCTATGCTGACATTGATCCTTTTATGATGTTTTTCAGCTTATTGCTAATACCAGACAGGGCCTAGTTAAATGTTATGTTGTGACTCTTTTCGCTTCTCTTGAATTACTCTCGTCAGATAGATTTTTAGAACCGAGAGGAATTACTAGGTCAGAGGGAATAATTATCTCAGTGGCCAGCTCCCCGCGATGTCTCAGGGCTTCAGACAGCAGTGGTTTCTGTGATAAGGAATGCAGCAGGCGCAACTCCCGGGCAGGCTCCGACCGACACCTCCTCTCTCGGTTATCTTCCCTGGCTGTTTCTGGGGACATCGTGTCATCTTTCCACTCAGGAAAAGGATGGCAGAGACAGCTGCTGAGTTTCCAAGGTCCTTGATCCAGGGTTTTAGGGAGTTCTTCCTTTTCTATTTTTTTTATTAGCAACAATAATTTTCATTATTGAAAGTAATTAGAATATAATTAGAAATATACAGATAATTAGAAAATACAGATCAATTAAAAGAGATTTAAATAACATCTAACGTATTTATGGTGCTTGTATGCCTTGTACTAATCTAAACATTTTACATATTTTGATCCTTGCAATCTTCATTCAACCATCTGAGGTAAGAACTTTACTGTCCCCATTTTACAGATGGGAAAGTCAAGGCATAGAGAGGTTAAGAAACAGTGAGTGTAAGCTTCCTGAGGGCAAGGATTTTTGTCTCTTTACTGCTGTATCCCTAAAACCTGGAAAAGTGACTGACAATATTAAGCACAGTACTATTTGCTAAAGAAGTGTCATTGTCCAAGGTCACACGGGGTTGGGGGGAGTGGGGAGTGGTGGAGCCAGGAATGAGACCCAGAGAGTCTGGCTGCAGAGCCTGTGTACTAAGCCCACACATACTGACCTCATGAGCTGTCTATCAGATACAGGCATTGTCAGCCTTATGGTGTGCTCCTTCAGGTCGCGTGTGTGTGTGTGTGTGTGTGTGTGTGTGTGTGTGTGTGTGTGTGTGTGTGTAAGAAATAAATATATCAATAAATGAATAAAATGTGTGTACATTCTTATATACAAAATATATTTTCTTATTTTTATGAAGATGGTATCAACCTGTATATATTATTTAGAATATGTATAGCTTTACAGATCATCCTTCTGTATGTCACTTTTAATATTCTATGACATAGATTGGGTATATCATAATTTACTTAACTAACGAAAGATTTTAAGATTTTTTTCCCATTTTTTCACTAATATCAATACAGCCTGATGAGTTCTTTCTGCTCATAGACATAATTACTTCTTAAGGATGAATACCTAGGAGTGGTAGTTTAGGGCCAAAGAATATGTACATTTTAAGGTCCTAACTCAACAGCTCCTTTGAAATGGTCTCCCAGCACTGGAGTGACCCTCTTGACACAGTGGCTGCAGGGCCCAGTTTATACAGCGGAGTCTTGGCTTCTCAACCCTGCTGTCATTCTGCATGTTTTCATCCTGACTGGAGTGCAGGAGCACAGTGGCCCTGGGTTCTGCCTGGCATCAGGGAGAAGTCTCCCAGGAGATGGTGCTGAGAGATGGCAATGATGAGAGTGCCCAGATATGCAAAGGTAGTTAGAAGTTTTCTTAATTGAAAAGATAACATGTCTTTATTCGAAAGAAACATTTGAAACAGGAAAAAAAAATCTTTCAACTATAGCATAACTTTTTTTTTTTTTTAACTTTCCAAGTCTTGGCCACAAGTACATGTTTGTGTGTGTGTATGTGTGTGTGCGTGCATATTTGTGTATGTATGTGCATGTGTATGTATATTTATATGTATATATGTGTGTATATATATATACACAAATATATGTGTATTTATATATGCATAAATCCATGAATGTATATATTTACATTATTTCTAGTTCTCTTTAACATTATATTATTAATATTTATAGCTACATTGTCTTAATGATTTTCAGTGCATGTAAACTATTTCATTATGTGAATGTACCATAGTTTATTAAAGCAGTGACTATTAAACCATGCTTGGCCCAACCTAGGGATTTGCAAGGAAAAACTCAGGCATCATTGAGGAGAAGAGAAGCAGCTGTGGGCGGGCTGTAGTTAGGACAAAGGGACCAGAGCAGTTGCACTGTTTTTTATCAAGTTTGTCTAATGGTTTTTAGAACAAAGGATTTCTCTGCTTAATTTTTTAAAATTTGAAAACCACTGGTCAACCATCGTCTTTCATTTGGATATATGTGTTTCAGATTTTTTTTTAATGATAATATATTACACAATAATTAACATCTTTTTTTTTCTTTTCCGTTATGGTTTATTACAGGATATCAAATATAGTTCCCTGTGCTATACAGTAGGACTTTGTTGTTTATCTATTCTATATATAATAATTTGCATATGCTAATCCAAAACTCCCAATCCATCCCTCCCCCTTGGCAACCACAAGTCTGTTCTCTAAGTCTGTGAGTCTGTTTCATAGATAAGTTCATTTCTGTCATATTTTAGATACCACATATAAGTAATATCGTATGGTATTCATCTTTCTCTTTCTGACTTCACTTAGTATGACAATCTCTAGGTCCAGCCATGTTGCTGCAAATGGCATTATTTCATTCTTTTTTATGGATGAGTAGTATTCCAGTGTGTGTGTGTGTGTGTGTGTGTGTGTCTCACACACACACACACACACACACACTATAGCTTCTTTATCCATTCATCTATTGATACACATTTAGGTTGTTTCTATGTCTTGACTATCGTAAATAGTGCTGCTATGAATATAGGGGTGCATGTATCTTTTCAAATTATAGTTTTATCCGGATATATGCCCAGGAATGGGATTGCAGGATCATATGGGAACTCCATATTTAGGTTTTTGAGGAACCTCCATGCTGTTCTCCATAGTGACGGCACCAATTTACATTCCCACCAACAGTGTAGGAGGGTTCCCTTTTCTCTACACCCTCTCCAGCATTTATTAATTAACATCATTTTATACATAGCATGTATGTCTGTGAGAGAGAGATAGAGAAAGAAACTGTAATTATTTCTCTTGAAAAAATACACAGGAGGACAGAGCACTCATTGAAAGAGTCTGACATCTGTATGGTGCCTACAACATAGCTCTACTTTGCTTACGAAGACAGTCAAGGTAACATACAATGTCACCAGTGTGTGAGAACAACCTTTCTGACCACTGCTTTTCCAGCATTATGTTTTGTCACTAAAGGGGAGAGGTAGCAAATATCCTTACAACCCTCAGTGACGGGACTGATGCAGTGGCAGTTCTGACCAGAAGAGCAAACCCGGTTTTTGCCTCTGTCCATCACGTCAGTGGGTCAGTCCATGCCAGGTGCCTCTTTTGAGGCTATAACTGTGGGTGACACTTAATTGACAAATCCCAAAAGCCCAGAAGTAAAAACTTCTTCTGTAAGGCTACGAGTTAGGAGCAGCTCATCTGCTATTTGATGGTGGTATTGAGCTGCTCTTCATAGTCAGTGGAAAACCTTCTTTGAAGCAGCAGTGATAACAGGAAACTCTAGTGAGTTCCCAAGGATTGTCTGGATCATTTCCATTTCTTGGTGATTTCTCAAAGCTTCTGTTAGAGTGGATTCATTGATCCCAGGGCAGACAGAATGACACCCTAATAATGGGCCCAATTCATGCTAACTACACAAAATGGACAATTTTTTGCTCTTTCCTTAAATGCCCCCTGTAATGAGAGCTATAACGCTGGCAGGACTATGAAGGCAGGTAAAGCATCTGGGGACTCTTCCCTTTTATGAAAGAAAGGGGAGAAAGTTGACATGGTTTAATTGCCTAGACGCCAGGTACTTTCTCATAAGTGATCATAGAAAATATCAATCATTCCTAGGCATTGCTATGTACTAGGAGCTTTGCCAACATTATGTCTGGAAATTCTTTCTACCCATATTTCTGCATGGGTGCTGTTATCCCCGTGTGAGGTTGAGCAAATTGAGGCTCAGGGACCTTAAGTGGCCTACCTAAGGTCATATACTCAGTAAATAAATGGTAGAGTTGTCAAGGCAGAACTCAAGCTCCCGTCGACCAACACTGTGTGTGCCTGTTACATCACAGTCTTTTTCTCCTCTCATCTACTGAGAAAACTACAACTCAGTAGTTGCCCAGCCTTCTCCAGCATAAATGACCTAGCATCCGGCACACAGCTCAGCTATAGAAGCCACCTGGGTCATGAACATCCCCTCCCAGCTATTGCCCAGAGGACCTTGCCTTCACTGACTATATATGGCACTCGGGAGAGCAACAAAGTCCTTTAGATGTCTCTCATGCCTTCCTCCAGGTGTCTTAAAGCCCCGAACAAAGGAAGGGATCCAGTGACCTGACTCAGTGTCCATTGATTGAGGGCCTGCTTTGTGTAGAGCCTTGGGACAAGGGTAGTGGTGATAACCTACAGAGCTCACAGTCAGATAGGAAGGGAGAGGGGGTTCAGCAGACATGCTTATGGTTATCAGCATAGAGTGAACAAGAACATGGGGGTGGCAGAGGGCTGACGTGAACTCAGAATTCAGCTGTTGTCAGTGTCCCGATGGGAACCTTGGATTAGAGTGGAGAAGCACTACTTTGCCATCCAGCAATAACATCTAAGAAGCAGATCCACGGGACCTGGCTGAGAACCGAGGGGTCCCAGGGTGAGGCCCGTGATGACCAAGAGTGTCCCCTGACCCATAGGGGTGGGATGAAAGGGGCATTGGGTGTGGTACTGCTATACTCTGGATATCTCCTTATATCTGCCGAGAACCTAGAAGAAGATTCTCTAATTTATAAATCATCTTTTATTTCAGCTGTCCATGCCAAGAGCCTGGTAGCCATCTTGCATCTGCTGGTTGCTCTGTCCCAGTATTTCCGGGCACCAATCCGACTCCCAGATCATGTTTCCATCCAAGTGGTTGTGGTCCAGGTAAGTTAGAAACCACTAAAAACATCTGCACCCTTAAAGGGGTGCAGGGGCTAAGCTCCTGTGAGAGCTAAGGCACACTGGGTAGCTTGCTAGAAGGAACGCTGAATGAATGCTGAGTGTGTCTGGGTGTGCCATATGCTGGGAGGTGTGTGAATGAGCTTTCTGAGGCATGTGGGCTTATCCCTGATATGTGTGCAAAGGGTGGAAGAGCGTGTGCTTCTGTCTGGGACAGGCTTGTGTGGGACGTGTGCCTGGGGTTTACATGCTTTCCTCGGGAGGGTGCCTGTGTAATGTATATTTGAGGGTGTGTGGTGTATATATTTGTGAGGTCTGTGTAGTAGGATCGGGAGGCTGTATCCCTGTGTGTGTGTGTGTCCTGCCAGCCAGGGAGAATCTTTTTTTTTTTTTTTTTTTTAAATAATGCAGCCTCATGCTCCAGTGTCTACAGTATGGAGCCCCAGAAGTGGGATCATGGGGTCATAGGCCTGTGGATTTTAAATGTTGGTAGAGTTGTCAATTGTTTGGGCTGCCTTATTTATTTATTTATTTATTTATTTATTTATTTATTTATTTATTTATTTATTTATTTATTTATTTATTTATTTATTTATTTATTTATTTATTTATTTATTTATTTATTTATTTATTTATTTATTTATTTATTTATTTACAGGGCTCGAACCCATGTCCCCTGCATTGTCAGGCGGATTCTTAACCACTGCGCCACCAGGGAAGCCCGAGAATCATTTTTTGGTTAAACAAACAATGCAGAGTTATTGAGAAGAGGCAAGTGTCTGCGCATGGGTACGTGTGTGTATTTGAGAGAGACCCTGACAGGCTGTGCCTGTGTTGAGGGCACTGCTGATTTTCACCTGCCCAGAGAAGCACAGCTGGTATCTCAAGTCATTTTTTCCAGATTGTTGGATGGAATTTCCATTCACACATGGCTGTGTGATTTCCACATGGAGGAGATGCTCTCTCCCTGTGACTATCTCATTCTGCTCCTAACCCCATTAGATACTCAAATTCAATTTTATTTTCCAACTTTATGCCCGTGAGCAAAAGGTCATCATTTTGTTGGCTTCTGTTCTTTTCCAAATAAACATGCTACAAGGGAGAACGTCCCTTATGAGCAACTCCCTGGCTATCCAAGGTTATCCAGGGTTCTGTCTGGCAACTCTGCCACCCCTTGGTGAGGAAGAGCCTGGAGGGCAGGTAGGCTTTGCCTGAGAGGCGAGGCCAGACCAGCTTCCAGGACAGAAGGTCTTTGGGCTGAGCTTTCAGGGATCAGAAGTGAATGGGGGAGGGGAGGAGGACATGGGGCTGCTGCTCAGCCATGCCCTAATGAAAAAGTATTTCTTCCAGCACCTTCTGGGTACTTAACTTGCTAAACGTCAAGGGGTATAATAGGAAGATGACACCTTGGCCCTGCCTGCCCGGAGACAGGACTATACATAAGCAGCAGAGAGGGCTATCAGAAGCCCCTTGTCAATGCAAACACGTGTGGTTCTGACACTAAGTGCAGCTGACTGAAAGAGACTAATTGACTTCATTTATTGGGCTGTCAACCGTGTCAAGCATGGTGCTAAGCATTTTATGAATATGTGGCCAGCCCAGAGCATCCTGGTACGTGCATCTTCCTAGTGAATCCAGGCCATCTCTGTTGTGTCATTTGTTAACCATCAATAAAGTGTGAATCCATTTCATTATATTTTTTAAAAGTATGATTCAGGATTTGCGAGGGTTGGGGGGGAAACAGTGGTCACTGCAAGCCCATGTCTCATGCCTTATTTTGAGCTCAATTATAGGCCATCAGAAGGCTGTTGCTGGTTTAATTTCTACTGCAGGCAGTTTTGTTAGTGTGAGGGAGAAAGGAGGAGGCATCACATAAAATGGCATCAAGGTATGTCAGGGTTTATGGGGTATTTTGCGTCATCAAGTTAAACAGGCACAGAAGTAGGACTCAGAATTGGCTGTAAGACACTGACTGAACTACAGAGAGAGTTCTTTAGGGAACAGTGGATCGGAGTGAATCAGGATGCTGTGTGAGTTGTCACTGAACCCAGATTTCTTTTCCATTCTGTGTACCAGCATTTAATTCTGCATGTAGTTGAAGATGAGGTTTGATGTCTGTGAACAGCCTCGCGAGACAAGGACACAGATTCCATTAGCCCTGTGTGAAAATTTTACATATGTTGAAGCTGAATTTGGAAAAAGTCCTGGTTTATCCAACACTAGATCTTTTTAAAATGGTATTTTAATGTTTTTCTTCCTTTTTTGCTTTGATAGTTCATTCTTCTTAATCTAATCCAGATACACTCATGGCCTTTATCCAGCTCTACCTCTCCTTCTGTAAAAGTATTTTGCAAGGACGCTAGTTTCTGTGGCTATTGGGAATGTGAAGAAAAGGTTGTGGAAGTTCGGGTAGGAGGGTCGAGGAGGCAGATTTCAGCTGAAACCCTAATGCTTGGAGGATCCCTCTTGACACATCTCAGTCTTTGTGGAAGATGGATTTGCTCTGACAGCCTCTTGCCCTGCCCAGACTGCCTTCCAAGTGTCTGGTAACTGATTGTGTAGGAACCTGATAAATGCATCTCCCTCCTCACCCCCATCAGAAGGTCCTCCTGAATGCCAGCACTCCTTCATCGGTTCCCACACCCACACAGTGAGGTTTAAACTCCAAACCAGCACTCAATTGACCAAGGGCAGCCACTGTTCCTCCAAACGGCCTCCTGAACACACCTGTGCTCTCCTACTCTGCCTTTTTGCTCCGGCCATTCCTCCCACTGAGGAGGTCTCTCCCCTGTGTCCAGCCAAATCCTAGCTGTCCTTTAAGTTCCAGCTCAAGAACCCCTCCCCCTGGAAGCTTTCCCTGACCCTCTCAGTTGAAAGTACTTGTTCCTGTCCTGCACTCAGCACTTCCTCTCTGCAAGGGGCCACCATATAATAAATTATCCATGACACATTTGAGAGGGAAAGGGGATCCTACTCTAATAATTGAGCTGGGACCTGAGGCATAAACCAGGAGGACTGTCTGGGGAAAACTGTTCTTGCATACCTGTTCATCTACCCCATTTTACTCTAAGCTCCTCAAGGTCCGAACCTATGTCATATGTTCCACAGTGTTTGCTAAGTCCAACACAGTGGCTTGTACATAGAAGGCACTGATTAATGAAAGAGAGAAGAAAGAGAATGAATTGATGGGAAGGGGTAGACAGATGATGGATGGATGCACGGGTGGATGGATGGGCAGATGGGTGGGTGGATGGATGGACGGATGGATGGCAGTTTGGGTGGGCGGATGCGTGGGCGGATGGACCTCCAAAGTGCCTACGCTTTTCTCAGAGAGTAAGCTTGTCACCCAAGGACTGTACTACTTACTTAAAAGCTCCTCTAGTTAAACGTTTTTTGAAAACTCTCCCTCTGAATTCTCCAAGTTGACCTCAGTTCTTCCACCCCAGCCGCCCCAGTTAAATGTGTTTCTCCGCTTCCCTCCGTGGCCCCAGCTGGAGGGCAGACACACCCTGGCCCTCATTTCCATTTGGTTTACTGTGGATTTCTCCAGGAGGCAAACAGTGTACTTCCAGCAGAATGTCTTCCAATAAAGAAAGAAAAGATTCACCATCCAAGAAACAGCCGACTTGTTTGGAATAAACACTAATTGCACTTAAGTATGAATGGTACAGTCCAGTCCCAGGAAATCAGGAACCTCATTTCACTTCTAGCAGTATCTCGTCTCTGGATTCATTTCTTAAAAGCCAGTAACTTTCTAAGTATCAGGAATGCTAATCAGTTTTTTGTATTTTTCTAATGCATATTTTTCTCTCTTCCTCCCAACCCTCTCCCCACCCCCATTTTCAGAAACGAGAAGGAATCCTCCAGTCTCGGCAAATCCAAGAGGAAATAACTGGTAACACAGAGTATGTCAACAGCATTGTTGCCAGCGATTCTGTAATGGAACACAGATGTTTCTCCGAAATTCATCCATTTGCTGATATTTAGTTTTCATTTATTGGGATTGCAAGAGGGATTAGACTTCAGCCAATGATTATAGTTTAGCCTTTTCCGTGCATTCAAAACATGCCTCTCAATGCTTAAGGTACAAACTTGGGTGGGGAAGTGGGGAGGGGGAATTAACCGTGATTGAAAAATTCTAATTTTGTGGCACTCCAGGAAAGAGTGTGCCCGAAAAAGCCAACCAGCATGAAATCATCATGCCATAAACATGGGGTTGAATTTAAATTGTTAACCTTCAAAAGGACATTTTTCTTCCTTTTCTGAATCTGATTTATATGGTCACATGCCATGACCCAGAAAGCCCCTCTCTACCTTAGGGTGGTGGATTGTTTGGGGTTTTTTTGTTTGTTTTTTTTCCATTTACATTAAGAAATTGGAATATCAGAACATGTAAGAGTTCTGTCATGGGAAAGAGAAGTTTTGTTCTCAAGCAGAAAGAGCAGGACGGTCGGTGTGCGTGGGTCTGAGATCCGTGGGCAGGCCTGAGCCCTGGCCGCATGCAAAACCGGGCAAAATTTGTTTGTATCATCTCCTGCTCCCCCAACTCTCCTCTATATTCCTTTGAACAAGAAGAGCAAGTGGAAAGAGCAGGGGCACATGAAGCAATGATTACACCTCCTAAGACCCCACACCCCAAAGGTGGAGGAGGAAACTGTCCTTGGTCTACCTGGCTTGAACTCCAAGTTCATCATTCTTCCCAGTACACTACCCACAAGTCATTGCTTAATAGGTGACAGATGTAGAGTTGGAATAAACCAACATAATAAGAACCAACAACGTATTGAGAAAAAAATGTATTGAGCATTTAGTATATAGTAGAAATTATGCTGAAATCTTTCTATATATTAAATCATTTAATGCTCACAACATCTGATTGAGTTGTTTACCGTATTATCCTCATTTTAAGGAGAAGTGACCTGGAGCCCAGAGAGGTTCGGTAGCTTGCCCAAAGTCACACAGCAAGCAAATGGCTTTGTAAGATTTAAAACTAAGTAGTCTGACCCTAATGCTTGTGCTCTTAATACTTTGCTTCTTCACTGCTATGAGTATGGTTCCAGTTCCTGCCCTCTTTGAGAAAACCTATTCTAGGTCAATGGCAGGTGCAGCTTGGGCGGGTATCACAGGATGGACAGGAGAGAGCCCAACCTGACCTCCCCAAGCCGATGCCCTCAGCAACTTGGGCAGTGAAATGCCACATTGGGATGGTACCTGAGCTCTGCTCCTAAAACATGGTTGGGAATCCTGAATCCCTGAGTCCAATATTCTTTCTCAACTATAAGCAATGATGTGAGTTTATTTAAGGCAAGAAATAGTCCTTTATGCATCCCTTACACCAGGCTTTATGCACAGCACCTTCTGGGTACTTAACTTGCTAAATGTCAAGGGGTATAATAGGAAGATGACACCTTGGCCCTGCCTGCCCGGAGACAGGACTATACATAAGCAGCAGAGAGGGCTATCAGAAGCCCCTTGTCAATGCAAACACGTGTGGTTCTGACACTAAGTGCAGCTGACTGAAAGAGACTAATTGACTTCATTTATTGGGCTGTCAACCGTGTCAAGCATGGTGCTAAGCATTTTATGAATATGTGGCCAGCCCAGAGCATCCTGGTACGTGCATCTTCCTAGTGAATCCAGGCCATCTCTGTTGTGTCATTTGTTAACCATCAATAAAGTGTGAATCCATTTCATTATATTTTTTAAAAGTATGATTCAGGATTTGCGAGGGTTGGGGGGGAAACAGTGGTCACTGCAAGCCCATGTCTCATGCCTTATTTTGAGCTCAATTATAGGCCATCAGAAGGCTGTTGCTGGTTTAATTTCTACTGCAGGCAGTTTTGTTAGTGTGAGGGAGAAAGGAGGAGGCATCACATAAAATGGCATCAAGGTATGTCAGGGTTTATGGGGTATTTTGCGTCATCAAGTTAAACAGGCACAGAAGTAGGACTCAGAATTGGCTGTAAGACACTGACTGAACTACAGAGAGAGTTCTTTAGGGAACAGTGGATCGGAGTGAATCAGGATGCTGTGTGAGTTGTCACTGAACCCAGATTTCTTTTCCATTCTGTGTACCAGCATTTAATTCTGCATGTAGTTGAAGATGAGGTTTGATGTCTGTGAACAGCCTCGCGAGACAAGGACACAGATTCCATTAGCCCTGTGTGAAAATTTTACATATGTTGAAGCTGAATTTGGAAAAAGTCCTGGTTTATCCAACACTAGATCTTTTTAAAATGGTATTTTAATGTTTTTCTTCCTTTTTTGCTTTGATAGTTCATTCTTCTTAATCTAATCCAGATACACTCATGGCCTTTATCCAGCTCTACCTCTCCTTCTGTAAAAGTATTTTGCAAGGACGCTAGTTTCTGTGGCTATTGGGAATGTGAAGAAAAGGTTGTGGAAGTTCGGGTAGGAGGGTCGAGGAGGCAGATTTCAGCTGAAACCCTAATGCTTGGAGGATCCCTCTTGACACATCTCAGTCTTTGTGGAAGATGGATTTGCTCTGACAGCCTCTTGCCCTGCCCAGACTGCCTTCCAAGTGTCTGGTAACTGATTGTGTAGGAACCTGATAAATGCATCTCCCTCCTCACCCCCATCAGAAGGTCCTCCTGAATGCCAGCACTCCTTCATCGGTTCCCACACCCACACAGTGAGGTTTAAACTCCAAACCAGCACTCAATTGACCAAGGGCAGCCACTGTTCCTCCAAACGGCCTCCTGAACACACCTGTGCTCTCCTACTCTGCCTTTTTGCTCCGGCCATTCCTCCCACTGAGGAGGTCTCTCCCCTGTGTCCAGCCAAATCCTAGCTGTCCTTTAAGTTCCAGCTCAAGAACCCCTCCCCCTGGAAGCTTTCCCTGACCCTCTCAGTTGAAAGTACTTGTTCCTGTCCTGCACTCAGCACTTCCTCTCTGCAAGGGGCCACCATATAATAAATTATCCATGACACATTTGAGAGGGAAAGGGGATCCTACTCTAATAATTGAGCTGGGACCTGAGGCATAAACCAGGAGGACTGTCTGGGGAAAACTGTTCTTGCATACCTGTTCATCTACCCCATTTTACTCTAAGCTCCTCAAGGTCCGAACCTATGTCATATGTTCCACAGTGTTTGCTAAGTCCAACACAGTGGCTTGTACATAGAAGGCACTGATTAATGAAAGAGAGAAGAAAGAGAATGAATTGATGGGAAGGGGTAGACAGATGATGGATGGATGCACGGGTGGATGGATGGGCAGATGGGTGGGTGGATGGATGGACGGATGGATGGCAGTTTGGGTGGGCGGATGCGTGGGCGGATGGACCTCCAAAGTGCCTACGCTTTTCTCAGAGAGTAAGCTTGTCACCCAAGGACTGTACTACTTACTTAAAAGCTCCTCTAGTTAAACGTTTTTTGAAAACTCTCCCTCTGAATTCTCCAAGTTGACCTCAGTTCTTCCACCCCAGCCGCCCCAGTTAAATGTGTTTCTCCGCTTCCCTCCGTGGCCCCAGCTGGAGGGCAGACACACCCTGGCCCTCATTTCCATTTGGTTTACTGTGGATTTCTCCAGGAGGCAAACAGTGTACTTCCAGCAGAATGTCTTCCAATAAAGAAAGAAAAGATTCACCATCCAAGAAACAGCCGACTTGTTTGGAATAAACACTAATTGCACTTAAGTATGAATGGTACAGTCCAGTCCCAGGAAATCAGGAACCTCATTTCACTTCTAGCAGTATCTCGTCTCTGGATTCATTTCTTAAAAGCCAGTAACTTTCTAAGTATCAGGAATGCTAATCAGTTTTTTGTATTTTTCTAATGCATATTTTTCTCTCTTCCTCCCAACCCTCTCCCCACCCCCATTTTCAGAAACGAGAAGGAATCCTCCAGTCTCGGCAAATCCAAGAGGAAATAACTGGTAACACAGAGTATGTCAACAGCATTGTTGCCAGCGATTCTGTAATGGAACACAGATGTTTCTCCGAAATTCATCCATTTGCTGATATTTAGTTTTCATTTATTGGGATTGCAAGAGGGATTAGACTTCAGCCAATGATTATAGTTTAGCCTTTTCCGTGCATTCAAAACATGCCTCTCAATGCTTAAGGTACAAACTTGGGTGGGGAAGTGGGGAGGGGGAATTAACCGTGATTGAAAAATTCTAATTTTGTGGCACTCCAGGAAAGAGTGTGCCCGAAAAAGCCAACCAGCATGAAATCATCATGCCATAAACATGGGGTTGAATTTAAATTGTTAACCTTCAAAAGGACATTTTTCTTCCTTTTCTGAATCTGATTTATATGGTCACATGCCATGACCCAGAAAGCCCCTCTCTACCTTAGGGTGGTGGATTGTTTGGGGTTTTTTTGTTTGTTTTTTTTCCATTTACATTAAGAAATTGGAATATCAGAACATGTAAGATTTCTGTCATGGGAAAGAGAAGTTTTGTTCTCAAGCAGAAAGAGCAGGACGGTCGGTGTGCATGGGTCTGAGATCCGTGGGCAGGCCTGAGCCCTGGCCGCATGCAAAACCGGGCAAAATTTGTTTGTATCATCTCCTGCTCCCCCAACTCTCCTCTATATTCCTTTGAACAAGAAGAGCAAGTGGAAAGAGCAGGGGCACATGAAGCAATGATTACACCTCCTAAAACCCCACACCCCAAAGGTGGAGGAGGAAACTGTCCTTGGTCTACCTGGCTTGAACTCCAAGTTCATCATTCTTCCCAGTACACTACCCACAAGTCATTGCTTAATAGGTGACAGATGTAGAGTTGGAATAAACCAACATAATAAGAACCAACAACGTATTGAGAAAAAAATGTATTGAGCATTTAGTATATAGTAGAAATTATGCTGAAATCTTTCTATATATTAAATCATTTAATGCTCACAACATCTGATTGAGTTGTTTACCATATTATCCTCATTTTAAGGAGAAGTGACCTGGAGCCCAGAGAGGTTCGGTAGCTTGCCCAAAGTCACACAGCAAGCAAATGGCTTTGTAAGATTTAAAACTAAGTAGTCTGACCCTAATGCTTGTGCTCTTAATACTTTGCTTCTTCACTGCTATGAGTATGGTTCCAGTTCCTGCCCTCTTTGAGAAAACCTATTCTAGGTCAATGGCAGGTGCAGCTTGGGCGGGTATCACAGGATGGACAGGAGAGAGCCCAACCTGACCTCCCCAAGCCGATGCCCTCAGCAACTTGGGCAGTGAAATGCCACATTGGGATGGTACCTGAGCTCTGCTCCTAAAACATGGTTGGGAATCCTGAATCCCTGAGTCCAATATTCTTTCTCAACTATAAGCAATGATGTGAGTTTATTTAAGGCAAGAAATAGTCCTTTATGCATCCCTTACACCAGGCTTTATGCAAACACCAGTAAATCTATAAAGCAGAGGAGAAAAATAGGTGGTAGTGTGGTAAAGACCACCCATAGTTGTTGGAGACTTAGTGCAGAATAAAATGCCAAGGAAGGAAGCTTTTGGAGATCCGCCACCAAGGGTGAGGAGAGAAGAGTCACACTGGTTTTCTTTCTCCTTTTCCCACAGGGCTCTTTCTGGAAGGCATGGTGAGTTGTATAAGAGTGTCCTCTATTGCTGCTGACTGCCAGTGGGGTCTATAGTTAATTCTCCAGCAGCTGTGGGAAGAACAGGCACTCAGCCGGCTTCCTGCATGTGTGTCTGTGCCAACCTGGTGACAGGGCCGGTTGGTAGGGAGGGTCAGCGCACTGGTGGGAAGAGGAAAAGTAACCACAGCTGCAGTCCTCTTGCAAGTAACCAGACCGTTGACCCTGCTGGGCTTCTGAATGGGTCCTGGGCACTTGCAGGGACGTCTTGCTCTAAGCACATTATGGAAGTAAAGCAAGAGGTGTACGTATGCGCTCGGGACTGTCCCCTCTCCCCACTCTGTCCAGCCCTTCAAGAAGGTGCCTTTTTCCTCATCACACCTCCTACCTCTCTGGTTTCCCAGAACTTTGGGTGTGTTTATAAGGTCTGTGAATGTCCAAGATCACAATCACCATTCTGGCCATCTCAGATTTACTCATCAAGAGTAGGAGAGGCAGCCCAGGACCACGAACCCTCCCAGCCCCGGTTCCTCTTGGAGATTTCTCATTCCCAGTCACAGATCCCTCCACTATTTCACCTCTCAGATCAGAGGACCAGGGGGGCTATAGCAAGGAAAATCCCTGCAGGGGGCATGGCTTTGCTGTTTTCTATGATTCTGTATTTACTGTGGATAATATATTGAAATATTCTGATCATTCTAATAATAACTCAGATCAGTAGATACTTCAGAGTTTACAGTACATGTACTTTCTTGTCTTTCATCCTCGTAACCCACCTAGGGGAGGTTCATGTTCAGTGGGCCTTTTTTCTATTATTATTTTTGGCCACGTCTTGGCATGCGGGATGCTAGTTCCCTGACCAGGAATCGGACCTGTGCCCTCTGCAATGGAAGCGCGGGGTCTTAACCACTGGCCTGCCAGGGAAGTACCCAGTGGGCATTTTATGGAAGAGGAAAGTGAGGCTAAGAGGATTGAAGTGACTGGATCCCTCAAGAGGGGGAGCTCCCCTTCTGTCCTGGGGCTCTGTAGCTCCCAATCCGCTTATCTGCCCTCTGCCAGGAAGCATGTCTTGGGCATGTTGGTTTTGAAAATTAGGGAGTGATTTGATATTTGGATGACATTCTGCTTCCGAAAAGCTTCAGAAACACTTTAGAATCATGACTAAATCATGATATCAAAGAATACAAATAGTAAAGAGAAATGACCGGTTCCAAGTCAGACTGCCTGCCAGAGCTCCTCAAGCCCAGCTCAAAGAGGGCTGATGTAGAGGGTAGATACACACACACACACTTAACATAGACACACTCAGAGAGAAAAAGGACCCTAAGATGAGAATCAACCCCAAATCTCTGCCCAAGCCCAGTTTCCCAGCACAGTCTCATACCCCGGAGAATTCCCACCTGGAGCTGACCATGTGGCCTGTAGAGGCTCGTGGCTGGGACCTGGGGTGGCATCAGCCCTGGGCCCTACTTTACATTTTCCTCTTTTTTCAGAACGTGATGCCTTTGACACCTTGTTTGACCATGCACCAGACAAACTGAACGTGGTGAAAAAGGTGAGAAAGAGGTGCCTGAGAGGGAGGGAGGGAGGGAGGGAGGGGAGCGAGATGTAGAGAAACATTAGGAAAACCCACCCCCTGCAGTTTGCAAGCTTCCCGAAACTGGTGTCATCACCGGACCCCCACAAACACAGAGCTTTCCTGCTTGATGTCCGTTTTACCTGTCTCGTTTTCACGGATGCCTTATCCAGTCCCTTTCTTCTCCCGTTGGGATGACAGCATCTCTTGGGGGTTTCTGAGGCTACGGTCCCGTGTCTCCACACCCATACTGAACCCTGCCATCCCTGCTCCTCACACAGACCTCCCTCTGTCTCCCTGGCACCAGTACCTGCACCTAGGGGGACTGGAAGGAGGGACCCAAGGCGGTCCCTTCTCCTCTGGCCCCCTGAGCCCGGCTAGGACACTCCACCTGTCACTCTGTCCTCTTAGCACTCCCTGCTCCTTGCACAGTTCTGGACCTGGCTATTGGAATCGCACAGTGCACGGGACTGCCAGTCCTGGGGGCCATCCTTCCCTGTGGACTCAAGGAGTTTCGCAAGAGCCTTATAGGCCACTCAGCCTCACTCCGCTCGGCACAGTGATCCCGGGCCCAGCGCCCTTGGCTGTGGGTCTCATCCTGTGTTGTCATGGTTGGGTCACAGGAGTGGCCTCCAGGGTGAGAGTCTTTATCTCAATGTCTGGCTTATGCTTTTCTCCTAGACGCTCATTACTTTTGTGAACAAGCACCTGAATAAACTGAACCTGGAGGTCACGGAACTGGAAACCCAGGTGGGTGACGGCCCCGTGTGCAGGGTGGGGGACAAGGCCCCGCTGGACAGCCACTGTTGCCAGTGCACCAGCCATATTGCCAGGAGGGCTTTGCACCCTGATCCTGGAGCTTTTCCAGCGAAGGGAGAGGAGATTCTCTTCCACTCAGAGGGGTGAACTGCATGGAATTTCTCTGAATTCTTTCCAGTATTTTATTTTGAAAAGTTGCAAGAATATTAGCACGAATCCCCATGTACTCTTCACGCACATATACCAATTGTTAACATTTGGCCATATGTGGGGTTTTTTCTCTCTCGCCACCCCTAAATACCTCAGCATACATCTGTTAAGGACAAGTATATTCTCTTAGAGAATCACAACATAGTAATCAAATTCAGGCAGTTTTAACATCAATACATTAATCTGTTTAGGTTGAACCATATGAAATCACTGATATTTGACTACTCTTGACCGTGTCACATGGTTCAGAGAAATACAGTTGTCCTCATATTCTCACCTGATGCATTTAGTTGTCATGTCTCTTTAGTTTCTTTTTAATAGAGAACAAATCCTCAGCCTCTCTTTGCATAACATCGACATTTTTGAAGACTGTGGGCCATTTAGTTCATAGAATGCCTCTGTTTTTTCACCCTCATGATTAGAACCAGGTATGTATGTTCAGGAGCAGTACCATGGAGGCGATGCTGTGTTCTTCTCAGGCAATTTTTTTTTTAATATATATATATTTTTGGCTGCGTTGGGTCTTTGTTGCGGT
>NC_041229.1:66912188-66933997 GCF_002837175.3 Physeter macrocephalus
TGTTGCGGTGCACGGGCTTCTCACTGCGGTGGCTTCTCTTGTTACGGAGCACAGGCTCTAGGCACGTGGGCTTCAGTAGTTGTGGCTCGCAGGCTCTAGAGCTCAGGCTCAGTAGTTGTGGCTCTCGGGCTTAGTTGCTCTGTGGCATGTGGCATCTTCCCGGACCAGGGATCGAACCCATGTCCCCTGCATTGGCAGGCGGATTCTTAACCACTGTGCCACCAGGGAAGTCCCTTCTCAGGCACTTTTCTCCATCAGTTCTGTTCCTGGTGGTGGTAACTTTGACCACTTGGCTAAGTGGGCATCCCCCAGATTTCCCTACTGTAAATCTCCTCCCCCCTACCCCTCGCTTTATAATTAATAACTAATCTTTATTAGGTATAATCTTTCTACCGTGTAATGTATCCTGTTTCCCAACCTCTTTTCATTCGTGATGAACTTCTAAAGTGTGGTTTTCTTTTGAACACAGGGGCACCTCCTATTATTTTTAAAGGCAATGCCCGGGTCTGTGACTGAGATCTGCCTGGGTGTGTCTGGACTCCGGAGGCAGCTTCATATGCTCTTCAGGAGATAGGGAACGCGCTGCAGAAGCGATGATTCCTGGAGAGGGCTGGAATGAGCTCTCCCTTCCCCATGGGCAGGGAAGGGGGTCTCTGCCGAGCATATCTGGTGTCTATCTGCGAGTTTTACCACCAAGTCATTGGAACCAGCAGTCAGGGGTGGGAGCAGTCTAGGTCAGTGGTACTCACAGCTGTGAGTAACCCTGACCTTAACCCAGGGTGCTCCCCTGAGTTGACAGATTAGTTTCTTTCATTCTCAACCCATTCCAGCCACAGCCAGAATTAGGCCTAGTTAACTAGTTCCATGGGGGGGCCGTGATTTT
The DNA here is from genome assembly GCF_002837175.3 of Physeter macrocephalus. Taxonomy (NCBI): domain Eukaryota; kingdom Metazoa; phylum Chordata; class Mammalia; order Artiodactyla; family Physeteridae; genus Physeter; species Physeter macrocephalus. The sequence continues at coordinate 66,913,072 of NC_041229.1, forward strand.
GACACGGTTGCTGGGGTCTATTTCCCATTGTCCACCCTGGGGTGGCCTGGGATGAGTCATGCTCAGGCCCTACCAGCCAGATGGACGGAAACAGGGAGGAAGCTGCTTCTAGGTCAAGTTCGTGCTCCAGGTTGTTTGTCCATAACCAAGGTTGAGTCACAGGCCCACCAATCAGTCACCCAGCAGAGCTCAGACACTGGGCCCAGCCCAGACAGAATACTAATTCCGTCTAGTATTTTTAAAGTTTCCTAAGATGATTCCAAGAAATTTGGCCTCTTGTGAACTCTAGTAACTGTTGTTTATACAAATATTTGATGGCCCTGCCTCCTTTGCAAGGTTCTAGGATATCAGACCTCTGTAACTTTGCTCAGGCCATTCTCCATACCCAGGACACCTACTCCTTTCAAATTTCCCTCATCCCACAGGTACCCACTGTCGCTGCAGCGCCTGCCTCGGTTGTCCAGCGCACACATACCTTCCCCGCTCTTGAGCAGAAGGCCTGCACCCCTCTGCTTGGCCTAGGCAGCTGCTCTTCCTCAGACCAGGTTCTCTACTGTCCTTGATGGAAGGGACCAGCTCTAAGCCTCTTGCCATGGCCCTGAGCACACAGTTGTGCTTTGTCAGCAAGAGCCAGTACATTGCATCCTGACTGCTTTGTTGTCTTCCCGGATAGAAATAGCAGTAGTTAGTATGTGTTAAGTGTTGCCTACACACCAAGGCAGTGTTCTAGGCACCTTACACATATTTACTGGTTTAGGCCGCATGACAACCCTATGAATTAGATACTGTACTATTATTGTCCCCATTTTACAGGTGAGAAAAATGAGGCACAGAGAAGCTCTGTAACTTGCTCAAGTCGCTCAGTTAATAAGCGATAGAGCTAGAGGCCAGCTCCAGAGCACACGTTCCTAACAGCTATACTGTGCTGCCTCTCGAGCAGTAATAAGGCGAGGGTGAGAGGGGAGAATGCCCAGGCCGGTATGACACTAGATCTTTCCCTGTTCATAAAGCAGAAGTCGCCCTAGTAGCCTCATGCCGTTGGCCTTGGACATCCCCTTCCCCTTCCCCTGCACTCCCTAGCTAACTCCGGCTCATCCCTCATGTCTCCACCCAGGCAGCGCCTGCTCCAGAAGTCTTCCCTGTTGCCTTCAGTGGGATGAGTGACCTTTGTCAGTCTCATGCAGGCCTGCATGCTTCCCTCCATCAGAGCAGCGGCTACATTTCCTCCACAACAGTCTCGCCACTGTACCATGAGTTCCTCCAGGGCAGGGGCCACACCTGACCCACCTCTGTGGTCCCTGTGCCAGATCAGGGCTTGGTACATAGTCGGTGCTCAAGAAATACTGGACCAGTTGAGATCAGGACCATGGGCTTGTGGCTTCTGTGCTGGACCAGCCAGACACGGGGCAGGCCCGCTGCAGAGCAGACCTTCCTGCCTGGGGCTACTGCTCCTGACCTGCTGCCAGCAGCCTGCCTGGGGATATAGCCTTTGTGGGGGTCAACACGGAAGCTGATGTGCCCCTGGAAGGGCCTGGGCTGGGGCGCTCAGGGGCCCGGTGCCTTCACCTGTCTCTCTCCCTCCAGTTTGCAGATGGGGTGTACCTGGTGCTGCTCATGGGGCTCCTGGAAGGCTACTTCGTGCCCCTGCACAGCTTCTTCCTGACCCCGGACAGCTTTGAACAGAAGGTTAGGGGAGGTGACCTCACGGGAGGCCCCAGCCCACATGCCCGACCCATCTGCCCACACCTCTGCTGGGGCCATCTGGGGAAGAGGCGGCGGCTTCCCCTCTGCCCAGAGTCTTCGGTGGTTGGATGGGGGGGCTCATTGTGATGCACAGCTGAGCTGAGACGCAGCTACCTACAGGCCACTGAGCACCCTGAACAGCTTTCCCTCTCCTGCACCTTGGTCCCCTGGCCGTATGCGCCTGCCTGGGGCCACAGCCCGGCCTCATCTCTCCCCAGAGGTGACAGGGAAAGTGGCTGCAAGGCTGGTCAGACCTGAGGCCGGCACGCGGCCGATTTCTGATGCCTCTCACAGGCTTCCTCAGCCCACCCGCTAGACAAGGGGCATTTGGTCCCAAGCAGAAACCCTTCTCTGCCTCTTGAACATGTCTTGCTGTCTGATCCTTTCAACTGTGGGCACTTATGTCCCGGAGTTTACAGTCCTGGCAGTGACACAAGAACACAGTAAGACAGGGAGAGGATTTTTAACTCCTCTGGGAGTGCTTCACCAACAGCAGGCTGGGCCTGGCTCACACTCCGCATGGCCGGCCCGGTTTGGCAGCCTCATTTGTCCTTCAAAAAATGACCTCATTTTAGCTCAGCCCCTGCCGCACCGGCTACAGTACTGGTTCCTTCACTTTCCAGGAGCAGGTCACAGGGAGCCCCAAGGGTCCAGGAATGAGTGTGCAGCACCTCATGCACTGCCTTTCTCTCTCCAGGTCTTGAACGTCTCCTTTGCCTTTGAGCTCATGCAAGACGGAGGATTGGAAAAGCCAAAACCACGGCCAGAAGGTACTTTGCTCTTCCCTGGGTTGGTGACAATATGGCAAGACCCTCCCCTGCACACAAGTTTTCAGGGCACAGAGCAAGGCTCATGTTTGATACCAGAGGGGAGACTATCTTTTCTGAAGCCTTCTTTGCCATTTGCAGGGGACGGTGGGACAGGGTGCAGCTGCTCAGTCCTGGGCATCCTTTGCTAGCTGCAGATCGCACAGCCTCAGGGAAAAAAAAAAAAAGAACCTGAAATCCCACACATGGGATCATAGGGATAAGGGCCCATGCAGACGTGTCACAGAGCAGAGGTGCTGCTGCAAGAACTGGCCTGGCCTGGTTTCCAGGTTCTTCTGTGCCTGGATAGGGTGCTGACCTGCCCAAGAGCTATCTGCCAGGTAGGCAGGGGGAAGATGCAGGGGTCATCACAGGCAGCTCTACTCTGAGAATAATTCCCTTTTCTGCCCTTTGCTTGCTCCAACTCTGCTCAAGGACAAGGTTTGATTTGTCAGGTTTAGGTTGCAAACGTTATGGCTGAAAAAAATACAAAAGGAGCAAAATGCTCCAGCAGCCCTCCCGTGCTTGCGCTTGAAGCAATGTGTGCATTTGTAGGGGGAGGTGGTAAGACTTGGGCTAAACTGGAAGGACCAGGTAGGGCTTTTGTATTTCTTTTTCTTTTTTCTTTTATATTGGAGTATAGTTGATTAACGATGTTGTGTTAGTTTCAGGTGTACAGCAAAGTGATTCTGTTATACATATACATGTATCTATTCTTTTTCAAATTCTTTTCCCATTTAGGTTATTACAGAATAGTGAGCAGAGTTCCCTATGCTATACAGTAGGTCCTTGTTTGGTATCTATTTTAAATATAGCATTGTGTACGTGTCAATCCCAAACTCCCAATCTATCCCTTCCCTCCACCCTTCCCCTGGTAACCATAAGTTCATTCTCTAAGTCTGTGGGTCTGTTTCTGTTTTGTAAATAAGTTCATTTGTATAATTTTTTTTTAGATTCTGCATATAAGCAATATCATATGATATTTGTCTTTCTCTGTCTGACTGACTTCACTTAGTATAGTCTCCAGGTCCATCCATGTTGCTGCAAATGGCATTATTTCATTCTTTTTAATGGCTGAGCAATATTCCATTGTATATATGTACCACATCTTCTTTATCCATTCATCTATCGATGGACATTTAGGTTGCTTCCAGGTCACGGCTATTGTAAACAGTGCTGCAGTGAACATTGGGGTGCATGTATCCTTTCGAACCATGTTTTTCTCCAGATATATGCCCAGGAGTGGGATTGCTGGATCATATGGTAGCACTATTTTTAGTTTCTTAAAGAATCTCTGTTTATTAAGGAACACTGTTCTCCACAGTGGCTGTACCAAGTTACATTCCCACCAACAGTGTAGGAGGGTTCCCTTTTCTCCACACCCTCTCCAGCATTTACTGTTTGTAGACTTTTTGATGATGGCCATTCTGACTGGTGTGAGGTGATATCTCGTTGTAGTTTTGATTTGCATTTCTCTAATAGTTAGCGATGTTGAGCATCTTTTCATGTGCCTCTTGGCCATCTGTACGTCTTCTTTGTAGAAATGTCTATTTAGGTCTTCTGCCCATGTTTTGATTGTGTTGTTTGTTTGTTTGGTTTTTGATATTGAACCACGTGAGCTATTTGTAAATTTTAGAGATTAATCCCTTGTCGGTCACATCATTTGCAAATGTTTTCTCCCATTCTTTGTCTTTTCTTTGTCTTTTCGTTTTGTATATGGTTTCTGTTTCTGTGCAAAAGCTTTTGAGTTTAATTAGGTCCCATTTGTTTATTTTTGTTTTTACTTCCATTACTCTAGGAGACAGATCAAAAAAGATATTGCTGCGATTTATGTCAAAGAGCGTTCTGCCTGTATTTTCCTCTAAGAGTTTTATAATATCTGGTCTTAAATTTAGATCTTTAGTCCATTTTGAGTTTATTTTTGTGTATGGTGTTAAGGAATGTTCTAATTTCATTTGTTTACATGTAGCTGTCCAGTTTTCCCGGCATCATTTATTGAAGAGATTGTCTTGTCTCCATTGAATAGTCTTGCCTCCTTTGTCATAGATTAACCATAGGTGCATGGGTTTATTTCTGGGCTTTCTGTCCTGTTCCATTGATCTATATGTCTGTTTTTGTGCCAGTACCCCACTGTTTTGATGACTGTAGCTTTGTAGTATAGTCTGAAGTTAGGGAGCCTGAGAAATACATCATGCCGCTCCCTTCTGGCCTGCAGAGTTTCTGCCGAGAAATCAGCTGATAACCTTATGGGAGTTCCCTTGTACATTATTTGCTGCTTTTCCCTTATTGCTTTTAATATTTTTTCTTTGTCTTTAATTTTTGTCAGTTTGATTACTATGTGTCTCAGTGTGTTCCTCCTTGGGTTTATCCTGTCTGGGACTCTGTGTGCTTCCTGGACTTGGGTTACTGTTTCCCCTCCCATGTTAGGGAAGTTTTCAACTATTATCTCTTCAAATATTTTCTCAGGCCCTTTCTCTGTCTCTTCTCCTTCTGAGACCCCTATAGTGTGAATGTTGCTGCATTTAATGTTGTCCCAGAGGTCTCTTAGACTGTCCTCATTCCTTTTCACTCTTTTTTCTTTATTCTGTTCCATGGCAGTGATTTCCACCAGTCTGTCTTCCAGGTCACTTATCTGTTCTTCTGCCTCAGTTATTCTGCTATTGATTCCTTCTAGTGTATTCTTTATTTCACTTACTGTATTGTTCAACTGTTTGTTCTTTAGTTCTTCTAGGTCTTTGTTAAACACTTCTTATATTGTCTCGATCTGTGCCACCATTCTTTTTCCGAGATCTTGGATCATCTTTACTATCATTACTCTGAATTCTTTTTCAGGTAGATTGTATATCTCTACTTCACTAGTTATTCTTCTGGGGTTTTATCTTTTTCCTTCATCCGGGACATATTCCCCTGCCCTCTCATTTTGTCTTTCTGTGATTGTGATTTCTGTTCTGCAGGATGCAGCGTTGTATTTCTTGCTTCTGCTGCCTGCCCCCTGATGAATGAGGCTGTCTAAGAGGCTTCTGCAGGCTTCCTGGTGGGAGGGACTGGTACCTGCCCACTGGTGGGTGGAGCTGGGTCTTGTCCCTCTGGTGGGGAGGGCTGTGTCAGGGGGTGTGTTTATTGGGCAGCTGTTTACTCAGGAAGACTTTAAGCAGCCTGTCTGCTGATGGGTGGGGCTGTGTTCCCACCCTGTTGGTTGTTTGGCCTGAGTCGTCCCAGCACTGGAGCCTAGAAGCTGTTGGGTGGGGCCAGGTCTTGGTGAGAAAATGGTGTCCTCCAAGAGAGCTCACGCCAGTGAGTACTCCCCAGAACTGCCGCCACTAGTGTCCTTGTCCCCACAGTGAGCCACAGCCATCCCCCGCCTCCGCAGGAGACCTTCCAATACGAGCAGGTAAGTCTGGCCCAGTCTCTTAATGTGGTCACTGCTTTTTACCCTGGGTCCTGGTGCACTCGAGACCCTGTGTGTACCCTCCAAGAGTGGAGTTTGTTTCTCCCAGTCCTGTGGAATTCCTGTGATCAAACCCTGCTGGCCTTCACAGCTAGAGTCCCCGGGGGCTCCTCCTCCTATTGCCAGATCCCCAGGCTGGGGAGCCTGATGTGAGGCTCAGAACTTTCACTCCTGTAGGAGAACCTCTGTTATATAATTATTTTACAGTTTGTGGGTCACCCACCCAGCATGTATGGGATTTGTTTTTATCATTATTACGCCCCTCTTACCATCTCATTGTGGCTTCTTCTTTGTCTTTGGATGTAGGGTATCTTTTTTGGTACGTTCCAACATTTTTTTGTTGGTGGTTATTCAGCAGTTAGTTGTGATTTTGGTATTTCCATAAGAGGAGGTGAGCTCATGTCCTTCTACTCCTCCATCTTGTCTCCTCTCCCCCAGGGCTTTTGTATTTAGACATTAGGATAGAGGAGTAAGCATCCCAGACAGGATGGCCATGTGAGCAAATGTCCTGCCTGGGGAATGGGGAAGGGCTTAGCTTATGAGACAGCCAAGCATGTGGCTAAGCCATGACAGACCTTGGTCCAGTCCCTACCCCACCAACCTTGGGCAACTTACTGGTCATATTTTTCATGTCTATAAAAGTGGAAATCCTAGGGACATGCACATTATATGATTAAATGTGATGATGTCTGATGCACAGCACCTGACACCTAATAATGAGTATATAGCAGTTACCTATTTGGCTGGAATATTAAGAGTATGAATTGAATAATAGTTGATTACAGTGAAGCAAGTCCTGGAGGGACTTGATGCCAAGGCAGCAAGTTTGGACTTGATTCTGTGGGCAGTAGGAGTCATTGAAGTTTCTTGAGCAGGTGAGTGATGTAATCAGAGCTCTATTCCAGAGAGATGACTTGGAAGGCAGTGTGAAGAACAGATATTTAGATGTGGGGCGCCATCAGCAGTACTGGGGAACCTAGGAGGAAAAACAAGCTTGGGAGGGGACACAAGAGTGTCAGCTTTGGAAACCTTGAGGTTGACACCTAGGCATTGACACAAGCAGAATTGGAGTTCGGGTAGAAGATCAGGGCTGTGGTTATATCACTGCAAGTCTTCCACTTGTTCCATTCTCTCTTGGTGTATAACAGGAAAGCATGTAGAGAAAAGGGAAGGGTTAGGGACAATATCTTGTGGGAATGCCTTTACCCATGAAGCTGGAGAAGAAAGCAGGAAGACTGGAGGAGAGAGGTCAATTGTGAAGACATTGGTTGGTCCCTGTCTCATGACTCTTTCCAGACCTCAGTAACTATCAGCTCTGGTTAACAAAAGCCAATCCCTTAGTGTCATTCATCATCACCTTGTTCTAAGCACCTGGTCACTGCCAGAGGAGGACCTCTAGCAAGGCTGCTGTCCCTCACGGGGTTGTCTCCCCGCAAGGCCACTGTAGCCATCCTAATGCCTTTAGAAGTAGACCCTGAGTGTCCTGTGGCCAGCTGATAAGCACCCTGCTTCTGGGTAGGAGAGACATAGCAGGATAGTCCAGCCAGCATTTCTGTGTCTGTTTTCTTGAACTGCTTAATATGAAACTTCCTGGTTACAGACTGGAAGTACTTCTTCTGATACTTCAGTTTTCAAGCATTTATTTCCCTTAAGACAGTTTTCCCAATATCAATTAATTTATAGGGATATTTCAGTATATAGATGACATTTCTTGTATAAATATTAAACTGCTTAATATGAAATTTCCTGACCAATATGAATGGAAAAACACGTATTTTATTTGCTATTATACTGGGCACCATGTCCATGCTGAAAATTTCCAGTGCATAAAGGAGAATTGAGATGGTATTTTGTGAGACCATACTTGGTGAGAGGTATACCCCAGCATTCTTGTTTCTCTGCTTCTAACTGGGAGGTGAAATTCAGTAGTAAATGCTGCAGACTTTCAAAAGGGGCTAATCTGAGTAATTCTTTGAGGTGTTTGTTTCAACATCAAACTGGATGTGGTAGAGGCATTTTTCATGGCAAATGTTTTTAAGGTCAGGAAAATGCATCCTCTGCCATGCTGTTTGACACTCAAAGCTCTGTTATACCTTGAAATCCCCTGGAAGCTTTGGGTTTCCATTTCAGATGACTTTTGCTGCCCAGACTTCATAACCTTTTAGTACCCCAATTAGTGTAAGCCAAGTGTTAGCAGCAAGTTCATGGCCAGTGGAGCAGTTGACATATTGGCATGAAGCTGGTGGCTTTCTATTTAGGGTATCATATCATGTGTCTTCAAATGCACATGCCTACTCTGTTATCATCATTCAAGTAGACTCATCATTGGGTATGGTTAAGACCCCAGCACAACAGACAGGTGGGGACTAGAAGAAACTTACTACAAGGCAGGAATGAAGTCTGCATGTAAGACAGCCAGCAGGCTGATGGAATATCTAAAATACAAGGAGTCAAATAGCTGGGACCAAGCTACTTAAAACAATGCTGAAAATCCAGGCAGGTGAAGGCAGCGTAGTTGTAGACGATCAATACTATTTGTGGAATGATTTGGTCAGTGGCTGGAAATATGGGAAATGGTTCAACTTCCCTTCCCCATTCCCTTAGGGATAGTGTACAGACCAGTGGCAAAAATTTTAAACTCTGATAATATCAAGTATTAACAAGGATGTACAAAAACTGCTGTTTCTGTTTGCCCTTATCAATACATTTAATATTTGTAATACCACTGTGGTATTAAATGCAGAATGATGGCCTCCCCCAAAATGTCCACATCCTAATCCCTGGGGCCTGTTAATACCTTACATGGTAAAAGGGACTTTACAGATGTGATTAAGTTGAGGATCTTGAGCTGGAGAGATTACCTTGGATCATCTGGGTGGTTCCAGTGTAATCACAAGAGAAGAGGGAAGCAGAAGACTCATCAGAATGATGTAGCATGAGACAGATTCAACCAGCCATTGATGGCTTTGAAGATGAAAGGGGGCCATGAGCCAAAGAATGCTGGTAGCCCCTAGAAGCTAGAAAAAGCAAGAAAACAGATTCTCCCCTAGTGTCTCCAGAAGCGAACACAACCCTGCTGATACCTTGATTTTATCCCAGTGAGACCCATTTTGGACTTTGACCTTTAGAACTGTAAGATAAAAAATTTGGATTGTTTTAAGCCACCAAATTTGTGGTAGTATGTTAAAGCAGCAGTAGAAAACTAATATACCCTATGACCAGCAATTCCACTCATAAGTATGCATGTCCATATACTAGGACCCTAGTCCAAAAATATCCATGATAGACTAAACTGGAGAGCGCATCCCCAGGGAACAAGCTAAATAAATTGGAGTATATTCATACCATGGATTATTACACAATGGCAACAATAAAGAATGAACTGAGAAATCGCGTGAGAGACGTCTAGTTACTGTAGCATGAAGAGGTCAGTGATTATCCTCTGCAAAAAAAAGCAAGTGTAAAACTGGACAAAATGATCAAAAACAGGCATTTCAAGGCACTGAATATTTACCAGAAGTAGATAACAGATTGAGAAGCATTCTTGAAAAATGATAGAATATACTAAAATAATTATACCTCAATAAAACAAATTATACCTCAATGAAATTGTTTAAAGGATGAATGCTATAAACATGATTTTGAGTAAAAAAATCAAAATAATATGCATAGTATGAGTATTTATATAAAGTGTAAAAATAGACAAAACTACAGTCTGCTGTTTAAAGGTGCATATGTTGCTGGTGGAACTATGAAGAAGAGCAAGGAGGTGATCACGATAAAAGTGAGGATTGTGGTTATCTTTGAAGGGTGAGAGAGGGCTGTGACCTGAATGCAGAGAGGAAGGGGGTGCTTCTAGGGTACTGACAATGTTCGTACCTGAGACATGGGTGGTGGTTACGTGAGGGTTCCCTTAAAAGTATTTAAAACTGAACATATATATGTTGAATGTACTTTTCTGGATGCTTGTCATATAAAAAATTTTAATATGTAAAGAATATGGCAAAATCACCAGATAGGGTAGTAGGCCACCACCTTAAAAGTATTTAAAACTGAACATATATATGTTGAATGTACTTTTCTGGATGCTTGTCATATGAAAAAATTTTAATATGTAAAGAATATGGCAAAATCACCAGATAGGGTAGCAGGCCAGGGAGTAAACAGGAGAGCAAGGCAGAGACTGAGGATGAGCTACATCCATTGGAGGTGGGATGGTGGCTGGAACATGATGGACATCTTAGGGTTAAAACTGAACATATATATGTTGAATGTACTTTTCTGGATGCTTGTCATATAAAAAATTTTAATATGTAAAGAATATGGCAAAATCACCAGATAGGGTAGTAGGCCACCACGAAAATGACCAATACCAAAGGATGGATTCTGTCTCAGTGGGGAATAGGGAGTAAACAGGAGAGCAAGGCAGAGACTGAGGATGAGCTACATCCATTGGAGGTGGGATGGTGGCTGGAACATGATGGACATCTTAGGGGTGGGCTTACCCTGAGTAGGCAGCCTGTGGCCACCCAACTTATTCCAGCCCCCACCAGCTGGTGGCACTGAGCCACCAGGTTTCTTCCCACCTTGGTCAGGGAACTCAAAGATGGGGGTAGAGAGACTTCAGAGAAGGGAGGGCCCTCAGACTGGGATGAGACAGACTGGGATGAGACAGGCTGGGGTAGCCCAAATGGGTCCATGGAGGACATGGCCACACAGGGCCATGTCCCCTTGTGTAAAGCCTGGGTTTCTGCATTAGCAGAGTTCCTCTCCCTCCTAGACTAATGCATCTTTTAAAGAACCACAGACTCATTTCGGATGGTCCTCTGATGGATGGGAATTGTCACTAAGGCCACTGAGTGAGAGGAGCAAACCTAGAGCCCTTTCCCCTTGACCAGAGGCCATTTTCTCCTCAGAGTGGTCTTGGGTCTGATTTGTCTCTTCCTTGGCCCCAGCCAGCCAGACAGCCTCTGCTCTGGCTGTCTATCCAGGTGCCCTACCAGCCTGACTGCCTGCTCCCAGATAGGGACACTGGGCCAGCACAGAGAAATGGTCAGAGCAGTGCTAACTTGCTAATCACGTAATTTATTAGCCCAGGGTTTTAAAGAGGCTCTATATTGCAGGGAGTCACAGATCATTCCCAGGAATCCAAAGCTCTTCTCCTAGCTGAGATGGCCTACCCACTGGCCTACCTGGAACTACCTGTGTGGCTGTTGGTTTTCTTGAAAAGAACAGACAATAAGTAGCGTCTCTGACTGTAGTCCCCGCCCCCACTTCACCAGGCCCACCTCATGGTGATCACCTGTAGGAAGAAGCAACTCAGATTTGCCAAGGAGCAGGGCTTAATCTTTGTGAATGGTACCCCCCTTGGAGTTGTGCAGTGCATAGACTTAACAGCTATACATAACAGCTCTGCTACTAGGCAAAGATGGGAAAGTGGGAAGGAAACTACCATTTAGGGAGCCCTTCATATGTTCCAGGTGTTTTTCATAAAACCCAATTTTACCAGTGAGAAAACTGATTCCGAGACGTTAAATGACTTTACGCCTTTAACCCACTGTAGTGAAGATGGCCTTCAAATTTTAGTGGACGTTAAAATTAAAACAGAGGAGACATATCAAGATGGCAGAGTAGAAGGATTCGGAGCTCACCTCCCCCCATGAACGCCAAAAATACATCTACATGTGGAGTAATTTTCACTGAAAATTAACTGGAGATTCGCAGAAAGACTCTTGTACGACCAACACTGTAAGAAAGATCCACACAGAATCGGGTAGGAAGGGAAGAGAAGCAATCAGGGACCTGTGCCCCTGGGAGGGAACTCAGAAGAGGAGGGGAATTACATGGACAGAGATCTCCCTGGGGAGGGAGCAGTTTGAGCCACATATTGGGCACGCCAGCCCTGAGGTCTAACACCAGGTAGACGAGTTCCCTTAGGTTTGACAATCAGTGGGACTAATAGGAGGGCTGTAAGAAACCTAGACTCTTCTCATGAAGAGCACACACACACTTGCTAGCTCCCAAAACAAGCAGAGGAAGCAGATTGAAACTGCTTGGGACTCTGACCGGTTTCCCCAACTGCCCCAGCCTGAGTGGAGTACCCACTCCAGCCCCACTTGCTCCATGATGCCGCTCCACACTAAGGCAAGGGCTGCTGTAGCCAAGGGGAGTGCTCAGTTGTGAGGGATGGAGCTGGCTCAGACATAGAACAGCATCTGAAAGGGGCGGGAGAACCCATTACTGGTGCTTATGGAGGCAGCGCATTAGAAGCAGTCTGAGACCCTAGCTAGGGCTGGGACTGCCATGGCCCACACACAGACCCACACTGAGTGCCCAATCCAGCACTGCTGTGCTCTGAGATGAGGGTGCCAGTGATGGGAGGGGGAGAGCACACACTTAGGGGAAACAGAGCCAGTTCAGACCCTACCCTCAGGGCTTCTGCTTCAGCAACTTGGGACCCAACCTTGCTCCAAATAGGGTGATATCAGCCACTGAGCAGAGCAGAAGGCCCAGCTCACACCTAGCTCTGGATCTATAGCCCCTTCATCTCCAGCCCCACCTCCTTCCAATGTGATACCTGCCAGAACACCATGGGGGAAGATGTGACTCATGCTCATGTCAGATCCAGCTCTCCCACCAAAGCCACTGGGCACATGCAGACTGTATAGGGTCACTCCCATACAAGGACACCCATTCAAGACCAGAGTAGGTAACTGTTTCACCTAATCTCATAGAGACAGAGAAAGTTAAGCAAAAGGAGAAGATAGAGGAATTTGTTTCAATTGAAAGAACAAGAGAAAACCCCTGAAAAACAACCAATGAAATGAAAATAATTTATCAGATAAAGAGTTCAAAGCATTAGTAATAAGAATGCTAACTGGATTACTGAAAAAAATAGATTAATACAGTGAGAATTTTAATAAAGAACTAGAAAATATAAAAAAGAACCAGTCAGAACTGAAGAATACAATAAATGAAATGAAAAACATGCTAGAAGGAATTAACAGCAGACTAGGTAATACAGAAGAACGTATAAGTGATCTGCAAGATAGAATAATGGAAATCACCCAGTCATAACAGCAAGAATAAAAAGAAATTTAAAAAAATAAGAACACTTTAAGGGACCTCTGGGACATCAAGCATGAAAAAAAAATCAATCAGATTATGGGGGGTCCCAGATGGAGAAGAGGGAGAAAAGTGTCCAAAATGTATTTGATGAAATTATGGCTGAAAAATTCCTGAACCTGAAGAAGAAAACAGATATCCAGGTACAGGAAGCACAGAGGGTCCCAAACTAGATGAACCCAAACAGACCCACACCAAGACATATCATAATTAAAATGGCAAAAGTTAGAGAATTCTAAAGGCAGCAAGAAAGAAAACAGACTCATATATATCAGGGAACACCCATAAGGCTATCAGCTGATTTTTCTGCAGAAACTTTGTAGGCCAAAAGGGAGTGGTATGCTATATTTAAAGTGCTGAAAGGGAAAAACCTGCAACCCAGGATACTCTACCCAGCAAAATTATCATTTAGAATTGAAGGAGAGATACAGAACTTCTCAGGCAAGCAAAACTAAAGAGTTCATCAATACTAATATGACCCTAAAAGAAATGTTAAAGAGTCTTCTCTAAGTGGAAAATAGAAGGCTAATACAAGAAGTATCTATAGGAAAGGAAAAATCCCACTAGTAAAGCAAATATATAGTAAAGGATGAGGGATCAACCAATTAAATAAGCTAACATGAAGATTAAAAGACAAAAAAATTGTAAAATCAATTTTAACTGCAACAAACAGTGAAAGAATACACATGAAGATGTAAAATAGGACATCAAAAACACAAAATGTTGGGGAGGGGAGTAAAAAAATGTAGATCTTTTAGAATGTGTTTGAACTTTGACTGTCAGTTACACATAGTTATAGGTCAACATATATGAACCCCATAGTAACCACAAATCAAAAACCTACAATAGATACACAAAAGCTAGAGAGAAAGGAACACAAGCATACCACTAAAAATCATCACACCAAAAGGGAAGAAACTAAAAGAAGAAAAGAACAGAGAAGAACTACAGAAGCAGCCAGAAAACAAGTAACAAAATGGCAGTAAGTACATACCTATCAATAATCACTTTAAATGTCAATAGACTAAATGCTCCAATCAAGACATAGGGCAGGGCTTCCCTGTTGGTGCAGTGGTTAAGAATCTGCCTGCCAATGCAGGGGACACGGGTTTGAGCCCTGGTCCAGGAAGATCCCACATGCCATGGAGCAACAAAGCCCATGCACCACAACTGCTGAGCCTGCGCTCTAGAGCCCACAAACCACAACTACTGAGCCCATGTGCCACAACTACTGAAGCCCACATGCCTAGAGCCCGTACTCCACAACAAGAGAAGCCACTGCAGTGAGAAACCTGCACACCCCAACGAAGAGTAGACCCCGCTCGCCACAGCTAGAGAAAACCCACACGCAGCAACGAAGACCCAACACAGCCATAAAGGAAGGAAGGAAGGAAGGAGGGAGGGAGGGAGGGAAAGGAAGGAAGAAAGAAAGAAAGAAAGAAAGGAAAGAAGGAAGGAAGGAAGGAAGACAAGACATAGAGCAGAAAGGAGCAATCAAGATGGTGGAGTAGCAGGATGTGAAGCTCACCTCTTGCCACAAATACATCAAAAGTACATCTACATGTGGAATGATTCTCACAGAATATCTACCAAATGCTGGCAGAAGACCTCTGACCTCTGAAAGGGCAAGAAAATCTCCATGTAACTGGGTAGAACAAAAGAAAAAAGAAAGAGAAAAAAGAAAGTGAGAAAGGAATCCGAATGGGACCTGCATCCCTGAGAGGGAGCTCTGAAAGAGGAAAGCTTCCTGCACCCTGGGAAGTCCCCTCACCAGTAGGGACATCAGCCAGGACAGAGCTTCAGAGCCTTGGAAGAGAACGCAAGAACCAGTTTGAAGCAGAAAGAACGCAGAGACACCTGCACAGATGGTCAGTGCCACTGCTCTCCTCTCCCCAGTGCATCTGCCAGGGCAAGCGTGGGCTGGGTGCAGAAGCTCGGGCTTTGGAGATAAGACCTGGGGAGAGGATTGGGATGGGCTGCATGGAAAGAGCCTGAAGGGGCTGGAGTCTGGTGCAACACACCTGAGGGTGTATGCAGAGGAAGCCTGGGCCACCTTAGAGGCAAGGAGCTATTGTGCAGGTGGCATGCAAGGGAAGGGGTGGGACCCACCATTACACTCTCTTTCCCTGCATGTGCTCTCAGGTGGCAGGACACTGCCTACAGGAGCTCCAGGAGCAGTCACAAGCTGCCACTGCTGCTGCCCCATTTCAGGAGCGGTTGTGAACTGCTTGCATTCCCATCACATGCTCTGGGGACATGCATGAGCCACCACCGCTGCTGAGAACCCCATGACTGGGCACCAGCTGCTGCATCTACACATTCCCTATTAAGGGGATAACGGCCAGCACATACTGAGGAAAGAGGTGACAGGCATCCATACTAAAAACAGCCCTTGCACCAAAAATACTAAACCCACACAAGCTACACAGGGGCACTTCCACATAAAAATAGCCCTCCACGACCTCAGTAGATAATTGTTTCTCCTAAACTCACAGAATAAGAGAAGTATAAGTAAAATGAAGAAGCAGAGGAACCACTCCCAGTTACAAGACCAAGAGAATTCCCCTGAAAGAACAAACGATGAAACAGATCCCTTCAGTCTAATAGACACCAATTTCAAAAAGGAGATAAAGAAAATATGAAGGAATTAGGAAAGGCTATCAACAAAAATGCAAAGTACTGTAGAAAGGAACTAGAAACTGTAAAGAGGAACCAAGAAAAATTAGAAAACACATTTGCTGAGGCAAAAACTGGACTAAAGGCAATGAATAGCATAATAAATAATGCAGAAGAACAAATAAGTGACCTGGAAGATAGAATAATGAAAATCACACAGGACAGCAGACAGAAAGACCAATTTTTTAAAAAAATGAAAGCAATATAAGAGACCTATGGGATAATATAAAGTATGCCAATCTATGCATAATAGGGATTGTAGAAGGGGAAGAAAGAGAAAAGGGGATTGAAAATGTATGTGAGGATATTATGGCTGAAAACTTCCCAGACCTAAAGAAGGAAACATATCCAGGTACAGGAAGCACAGAGGGTCCCAAACAAGGTAAACCCAAACAGACCTACGCTGAAACATATTATAATAAAAATGGCAAAAGTTAGAGAGGGTTCTAAAGGCAGCAAGAAAAAAAAGGAGTTCATTACAAGTGAACATAAGGCTATCAGCTGACTTCTCTACAGAAACGTTTCAGGCTAGAAGGGAGTGGAAAAAAATATATTCAAAGTCCAGAAAGGGAAAAATCTGCAACCTAGGATACTCTACCCAGCAAAATTATCATTTAGAATAGAAGGAGAGATAAAGAATTTCACAGAAAAGCAAAAACTAAAAGAATACAGCAATACTAAACCTATCCTAAAGGAAATATTGAAAGGTCTCCTATAAATAGAAAAGAAGTAAGAATATATAGGAAAGAGAAAATCACAATTGGAAAACAAATCACCTAAATAAGCGTGTACACAGATTTTTTAAAAATCAAAAAATTTCTGTGAAAGTGATGATAACCACAATGAACAGCAAAAGGATGAACATGAAGATGTAAAAGAGGACATCAAAATCATGAAATGTGGGGGAGGAAGAACATGTAGCTTTTTTTTTTCATTTCCTAGAATGTGTTTGAGCCTATATGACTACCAGTCTAAAGCGAGTAGATACAGGATGGGGTTAACATACTTGAAAAACAGGCTAACCACAAATCAAAAACATACAATAGATTCACAAAAAAAAAAAAAAAAAGAGAGAACATAAGTATAATACAAAAGAAAATCATCAAACCACAAAAAGAAAAGAAAGAGACAAAGAAGAAATATAAAATCAATGGGAAAGAAATGTTAAAATGGCAATAGATATCAATAATTACCTTAAATGTCAATGGACACAATGCTCCAATCAAAACACACAGAGCAGCAGAGTGGATTTTTAAAAAAAGAGCCTACAATATGCTGCCTACAAGAGACCCACTTTAGGGCAGAGGATATACATAGATTGAAAGTGAGGGGATGGAGAAAGATATTTCAAGCAAACGGGAATGAGAAAACAGAGGTTACAATTCTCATATCAGACAAAATAGACTTTAAAACATAGGCTATAAAGAAAGATAAAAAGGACACTGTATAATGATAAAAGGATCAATACAGGAAGAGGATTGTACACTTGCCAACATACATGCACCTAATATAGGAGCACCCAAATACATAAAACAAATACTAACAGACATAAAGAGAGAAAATGACAGTAATATAATAATAGTAGGAGACTTTAACACCTCACTCACATCAAGGGACAGATCTTCTAGACAGAAAATTCATAAGGTAACAGAGACCTTAAATGATACAGTAGAACAGTTATACATAATTGATATTTTCAGGACATCCAAAAAATCAGAATACACATTCTTTTCAAGTGCACATGGAACATTCTCTAGGATTGACCACATACTAGGGTACAAAACAAGCCTCAACAAATTTAAGAGTATAGAAATTATCTCAAACATCTTTTCTGACTACACCAGCATGAAACTAGAACCACAGAAAAAGAAATGAGAAAAAAATGATTACATGGAGATTAAACAACGTACTACTAAAAAACCACTGGATCAACGAGGAAATCAGAAAGGAAATTTAAAAATACCTTGAGACAAATGACAGTGAAAACACACCATCCAAAATCTTTGGGATGCAGCAAGAGCAGTTCTCAGAGGAACGTTCATAGCAACACATGCCTTATTCAGAAAACAAGAAAAATCAAGTAAACAACCTAACCTACACTTAAAAGAATTAGAAAAAGAAGAACAAACAAAACCTAAAGTCAGCAGAATGAAGGAAATAATAAAGATCAGAGAGGAAATAAATAAAATAGAGATTAAAAAAACAATAGACATTCTCTGACATAAATCACAGCAGGATTTTTTTTGATCCACCTCATAATGAAAATTAAAACAAAGATAAACAAATGGGACCTAATTAAACTTAAAAGGTTTTGCACAGCAAAGGAAACCATAAACATGAAAAGACAACCCACAGAATGGGAGAAAATATTTGCAAAGGAAGCAACTGACAAGGGATTAATCTCCAAAATATACAAACAGCTCAAGCAGCTCAATATCCAAAAAAACCAAAAAACCCAATCAAAAACTGGGCAGAAGATCTAAATAGACGTTTCTCCAAAGAAGACATACAGATGGCCAAAAAGCACATGAAAAGATGCTCAACATCACTAATTATTAGAGAAATGCCAATCAAAACTACAATGAGGTATCACCTCACAGTGGTCAGAATGACCATCATCAAAAAAATCTACAAATAGTAAATGCTAGAGAGGATGTGGAGAAAAGGGAGCCCTCCTACACTGTTTGTGGGAATGTAATTGGTACAACTATTATGGAGAACAGTATGGAGGTTCCTTAAAAAACTAAAAATAGAACTACCATATGATCCTGCAATCCCACTCCTGGACATATACCCAGATAAAACCATAATTCAAAAAGATACATGCACCCCTATGTTCATTGCAGCACAATTTACAATAGCCAGGACATGGAAGCAACCTAAATGTCCATCGACAGAGGAATGGATAAAGAAGATGTGGTGTGTGTGTGTGTGTGTGTGTGTGTGTGTGTGTGTGTGTATATATATATGTGTATATATATATATATATATATATACAATGGAATATTACTCAGCCATAAAAAAGAATGAAAGAATGTCATTTGCAGCAACATGGATGGACCTAGAGATTGTCATACTGAGTGAAGTAAGTCAGACAGAGATAAACAAATATCATATATTGCTTATATGTGGAATCTAAAAAAATGTTACAAATGAACCTATTTACAACACAGAAATAGAGTCTCAGATGTAGAAAACAAATTTATGGTTACTGGGGGGGAAAAGGAGGGGAAGGATAAACTGGGAGATTGGAATTGACATATACACACTACTATATATAAAGTAGATAATTAAAAGACCTACTGTATAGCATGAGGAATTCTTCTCAATACTCTGTAATGACCTACATGGGAAAAGAATCTTAGAGTGAATATATGCATATGTGTAACTGATTCACTTTGCTGTACAGCAGAAACTAACACAACATTGCAAATCAACTATACTCCAAAAAAAATTAAATTTTAAAAAACAATAGGAAAAAAAATCAATAAAACCAAGAGCTGGTTCTTTGAAAGGTAAACAAGATTGACAAACCTCTAGCCAGGCTCACCAAGAAGAAAAGAGAGAGAACCAAAATAAACAAAATAAATGAAAAAGGAGACACAACAACCCATACCACAGAAATACAGAAAACCATAAGAGAATACTATGAACAATTATATGCCAACAAATTCGACAACCTAGAAGAAATGGACAAGTTTCTAGAAACATACAGCCCACCAAAATTGAATCAAGAAGAAACAGATAATTTGAACAGACCGATCACTAGAGATGAAGTAGAATCTGTAATTTTAAAACTCCCTACAAACAAAAGTCCAGGACCAGATGGCTTCACCGGTGAATTCTACCAAACATACAAAGAAGAATTTTTACCGATCCTTCTCAAACTCTTCCAAAAAATTGAAGAGGGAATACTCCCAAAGACATTCTGTGAAGTCACCATCATCCTGATACCAAAACCAGCAATGTCCTAGCCAGCCACAGCAATCAGATGAGAAAAAGAAATAAAAGGTATCCAAATTGGAAGGGAAAAGGTAAAATTGTCATTATATGCAGATGTCATGATTCTGTATAGAGAAAACCCTAAAGACTCCACAAAAAAACTACTAGAACTGATAAATGAATTCAGCAATGTAGCAGGATACAAGATTAACAAGATTCTTTTTTTTTATATAGTTTCCTTTGCTGTGCAAAAGCTTGTAAGTTTGATTAGGTCCCATTTGTTTATTTTTGTTTTCTACATATGTACAATGGAATACTATTCAGCCATAAAAAAGAACGAAATAATGCCATTTGCAGCAACATGGCTACAACTTGAGATTATCATACTAAGTGAAGTCAGAAAGAGAAAGACAAATACCATATGATATCACTTATATGTGGAATCTAAAATATGACACAAATGAACCTATCTACAAAACATAAACAGACTCACAGACATAGAGAACAGACTTGTGCTTGCCAAGGGGTAGGGGGTTGGGGGAGGGATGGAATGGGAGGTTTGGGTTAGCAGAGATAAGCTATTATATATGGAATGGATAAACAACAAGGTCCTACTGTCTATTCAGTATCCTATGATAAACCATAATGGAAAAGAATATATATATATATATATATATGAATCACTTTTCTGTACAGCAGAAATTAACACATTGTAAATCAACTATACTTCAATATAAATAAATAGATAGATACATTCTAAAAAAAAGAAAAGAAGACACAGGGTGGCTGATTGGATAAAGAAAAAAATGCCCATCTAAATGCTGCTTACAAGAGACTCACTTCAGAACTAAAGATACACACAGACTGAAAGTGAGGGGAAGGAAGAATATTTCATGCAAATGGAAAGACCAAAGCAGGAGTAACAATACTCATATAAGACAAAATAGACTTTAGGGCTTCCCTGGTGGCACAGTGGTTGAGAGTCCACCTGCTGATGCAGGTGATGTGGGTTCGTGCCCTGGTCTGGGAAGATCCCACATGCCGCGGAGCGGCTAGGCCCATGAGCCATGGCCGCTGAGCCTGCGCATCCGGAGCCTGTGCTCCACGACGGGAGAGGCCACAACAGTGAGAGGCCCGCGTACCGCAAAAAAAAAAAAAAAAAAAAAAAAAGACTTTAAAACAAAGT
>NC_041229.1:66934008-66936143 GCF_002837175.3 Physeter macrocephalus
TCTAAAATATGACACAAATGAACCTATCTACAAAACATAAACAGACTCACAGACATAGAGAACAGACTTGTGCTTGCCAAGGGGTAGGGGGTTGGGGGAGGGATGGAATGGGAGGTTTGGGTTAGCAGAGATAAGCTATTATATATGGAATGGATAAACAACAAGGCCCTACTGTCTATTCAGTATCCTATGATAAACCATAATGGAAAAGAATATATATATATATATATATGAATCACTTTTCTGTACAGCAGAAATTAACACATTGTAAATCAACTATACTTCAATATAAATAAATAGATAGATACATTCTAAAAAAAAGAAAAGAAGACACAGGGTGGCTGATTGGATAAAGAAAAAAATGCCCATCTAAATGCTGCTTACAAGAGACTCACTTCAGAACTAAAGATACACACAGACTGAAAGTGAGGGGAAGGAAGAATATTTCATGCAAATGGAAAGACCAAAGCAGGAGTAACAATACTCATATAAGACAAAATAGACTTTAGGGCTTCCCTGGTGGCACAGTGGTTGAGAGTCCACCTGCTGATGCAGGTGATGTGGGTTCGTGCCCTGGTCTGGGAAGATCCCACATGCCGCGGAGCGGCTAGGCCCATGAGCCATGGCCGCTGAGCCTGCGCATCCGGAGCCTGTGCTCCACGACGGGAGAGGCCACAACAGTGAGAGGCCCGCGTACCGCAAAAAAAAAAAAAAAAAAAAAAAAAGACTTTAAAACAAAGTCTATAGCAAAAGACAAGGGCATTAAATAATGATAAAGGGATCAATACAAGAAGAGGATATAACACTTGTTAACATATATACACTGAAATATATAAAGCAAACATTGACAAAACGGGAGAAATTGACAGTAATACAATAATAGTAGGGAACTTTTTTAAATTTATTTTTTGGCTGTGTTGGGTCTTCGTTGCTGCACACGGGCTTTCTCTAGTTGCAGCAAGTGGTGGCTACTCTTCGTTGCAGTGCGTGGGCTTCTCATTGCAGTGGCTTCTCTTGTTGTGGAGCACGGGCTCTAGGCACACAGGCTTCAGTAGTTGTGGCACGGCATGTGGGATCTTCCCAGACCAGGGCTCGAAACCGTGTCCCCTGAATTGGCAGGCAGATTCTTAACCACTGTGCCACCAGGGAAGTCCCACTAGGGGACTTTAATACCCACTTACATCAATGAACAGATCACCAGAAGAAAATCAGTAAGGAAACAGTGGTCTTAAATGACACATTAGATTAGTTGGACCTAATAGATATCTACATTCCACCGAGAAACAGCAGAATACACATTTTTTTTCAAGTGCACATGGAATGTTCTCCAGGATAGAGCACATGCTAGGCCACAAAACAAGTCTCAACAAATTTAAGAGGATAGAAATTATATCAAGCATTTTCCCAAACACAATGGTATGAAACTAGAAATCAGTTACAGGAAGAAAAATGGGAAAAGCACGAACACATGGAGACTAAACAATGTTCTACTTTAAAAAACCGGTGGGTCAATGAAAAAATCAAAGAAGAAAGCAGAAAATACCTTGAGACAAACGAAAATGGAAACACAACTTTCCAAAATCTGTGGGATGCAGGAAAAGCAGTTCTAAGAGGGAACGTTATAGCAATACAGGACTATTTAAAGAAATAAGAAAAAAATCTCTAATAAACAATCTAACTGACCATCTAATGGAATTAGAGAAAGAAGAACAAACAAAGCCCAAAGTTAGCAGAAGGAAGGAAATAATAAAGATCAGATAGTAAATAAATAAAACAGAGACCAAAAAAAAAAAAAAACCCAAATATCAATGAAACCAAAAGCTGGCGTTTTTTGAAAAGATAAACAAAATTGACAGATTTTTACCCAAGCTCATCAAGGAAAAAAAAAGAGAGGACCCCAAAAAACAAAATAAGAAATGAAAGAAGAGAAATAACAACCAATATTACAGAGATACAAAAAAAAAAAAATAAGAGAATACTATGAACAGCTATATGCCAAAAAATTGGACAACCTAGAAGAAATGGTCAAATTTCTAGAAACATACAACCTTCCAAGACTGAATCAGGAAGAAACAGTCTGAACAGAGTGATCACTAGTAGTGAACTGAATTTGTAATTTTAAAAACCAACCAAAC
>NC_041229.1:66936768-66949506 GCF_002837175.3 Physeter macrocephalus
GCCTGCGCATCCGGAGCCTGTGCTCCACGACGGGAGAGGCCACAACAGTGAGAGGCCCGCGTACCGCAAAAAAAAAAAAAAAAAAAAAAAAGACTTTAAAACAAAGTCTATAGCAAAAGACAAGGGCATTAAATAATGATAAAGGGATCAATACAAGAAGAGGATATAACACTTGTTAACATATATACACTGAAATATATAAAGCAAACATTGACAAAACGGGAGAAATTGACAGTAATACAATAATAGTAGGGAACTTTTTTAAATTTATTTTTTGGCTGTGTTGGGTCTTCGTTGCTGCACACGGGCTTTCTCTAGTTGCAGCAAGTGGTGGCTACTCTTCGTTGCAGTGCGTGGGCTTCTCATTGCAGTGGCTTCTCTTGTTGTGGAGCACGGGCTCTAGGCACACAGGCTTCAGTAGTTGTGGCACGGCATGTGGGATCTTCCCAGACCAGGGCTCGAAACCATGTCCCCTGAATTGGCAGGCAGATTCTTAACCACTGTGCCACCAGGGAAGTCCCACTAGGGGACTTTAATACCCACTTACATCAATGAACAGATCACCAGAAGAAAATCAGTAAGGAAACAGTGGTCTTAAATGACACATTAGATTAGTTGGACCTAATAGATATCTACATTCCACCGAGAAACAGCAGAATACACATTTTTTTTCAAGTGCACATGGAATGTTCTCCAGGATAGAGCACATGCTAGGCCACAAAACAAGTCTCAACAAATTTAAGAGGATAGAAATTATATCAAGCATTTTCCCAAACACAATGGTATGAAACTAGAAATCAGTTACAGGAAGAAAAATGGGAAAAGCACGAACACATGGAGACTAAACAATGTTCTACTTTAAAAAACCGGTGGGTCAATGAAAAAATCAAAGAAGAAAGCAGAAAATACCTTGAGACAAACGAAAATGGAAACACAACTTTCCAAAATCTGTGGGATGCAGGAAAAGCAGTTCTAAGAGGGAACGTTATAGCAATACAGGACTATTTAAAGAAATAAGAAAAAAATCTCTAATAAACAATCTAACTGACCATCTAATGGAATTAGAGAAAGAAGAACAAACAAAGCCCAAAGTTAGCAGAAGGAAGGAAATAATAAAGATCAGATAGTAAATAAATAAAACAGAGACCAAAAAAAAAAAAAAACCCAAATATCAATGAAACCAAAAGCTGGCGTTTTTTGAAAAGATAAACAAAATTGACAGATTTTTACCCAAGCTCATCAAGGAAAAAAAAAGAGAGGACCCCAAAAAACAAAATAAGAAATGAAAGAAGAGAAATAACAACCAATATTACAGAGATACAAAAAAAAAAAAATAAGAGAATACTATGAACAGCTATATGCCAAAAAATTGGACAACCTAGAAGAAATGGTCAAATTTCTAGAAACATACAACCTTCCAAGACTGAATCAGGAAGAAACAGTCTGAACAGAGTGATCACTAGTAGTGAACTGAATTTGTAATTTTAAAAAACCAACCAAACAAACAAAAAGAAAAAAACTCCCAGCAAACAAAAGTCCAGAAAGCTTCACAGGGAAATTCTACCAAACATATAAAGAAGAACTAATATCATCCTTCTCAACTATTAAAAAAATTGAAGAGGAGAGAACATTTGTAAATTCATTCTACAAGGCCATCATTACCCTGATACCAAAATCAGGCAAAGACACTACAAAAAAAAAAAAAAGAAAGAAAGAAAATTGCAGGCCAATATCTAAGATAAATATAAACAAAAATTCTCAACAAAATATTACCAAACCAAATTAAACAATATAAAAATCCCAAAATCAAGTGTGATGTATTCCAAGAATGCAAGGATGGTTCAATATCCCCAAATCAATGTGACACATCACATTAACAAAAAGAAGGATAAAAATCACACGATTATCTCAATAGACACAGAAAAGGCATTTGACAAAATTCAACATCCATTCATGACAAAAATTCTCATCAAAGTTGTTATAGAAGGAACATATCTCAATATAATAAAGGCGATTTATGACAAACTCACAGCTAACACCATACTCAACAATGAAAAGTTAAAAGCTTTTTCTCTAGAACCAGGAACACGACAGGGATGCCCATTCTCATCATTTCTGGTTAACATAGTTTGGAAGTCCTAGCCATAACAATTGGAAAAGAAATAGAAATAAAAGGCATCCAACCAGATGGGAAGAAGTAAAACTGTCACTATTTGTAGATGACATGATACTATGTATTGAAAACTCTAAAGTCTGCACCAAAAAACGATTAGAACTAATAAGTGAATTCAGTAAAGTTGCAGGATATAAGAATACCTAGGAATAAACTTAACTAAGGAGGTGAAAGTCCTATAATCTGAAAACCATAAAACACTTATGAAGGAAATTGAAGATGATACAGAGGAATGGAAAGATATCCCATGTTCATGGATTGGAAGAATTAATATTGTTAAAATGTCCATACTACTCAAAGCAATCTACAGATTTAACACAATCCCTACCAAAATACCCATGACATTTTTCACAAAACTAGAACAAATAATCCTAAAACGTATATGTAACCACAAAACACCCCAAATTGCAAAAGCAATCTCGAGAAAAAGAACAAAGCTGGAGGAATCACTCTCCCCGACTTTAGACTATACTACAAAGCTACAGTAATCAAAATAGCATGGTACTGGCACAAAAACAGACACATAGATCAATGGAATAGAATAGAGAGCCCAGGGCTTCCCTGGTGGCGCAGTGGTTGAGAGTCCACCTGCCGATGCAGGGGACACAGGTTCGTGCCCCGGTCCGGGAAGATCCCACATGCCGCAGAGTGGCTAGGCCCGTAAGCCATGGCCGCTGAGCCTGCGCGTC
Organism: Physeter macrocephalus; assembly: GCF_002837175.3. Taxonomy (NCBI): domain Eukaryota; kingdom Metazoa; phylum Chordata; class Mammalia; order Artiodactyla; family Physeteridae; genus Physeter; species Physeter macrocephalus. The sequence continues at coordinate 66,939,631 of NC_041229.1, forward strand.
CGGAGCCTGTGCTCCGCAGCAGGAGAGGCCACAACAGCGAGAGGCCCGCATACCACAAAAAAAAAAAAAAAAAAAGAAAGCCCAGAAATAAACCCACACACTTGTGGTCAATTAATCTACAACAAAAGAGGCAAGAATATACGATGGAAAAAAGTCTCTTCAGTAAGTGGTACAAGGAAAACTGGACAGCTACATTAAAAGAATGAAATTAGAACACTTGTTCATATCATATACGAAAATAAACTCAAAATGAATTAAAGACCTAAATTTACGACCTGAAACCATAAAACTCCTAGAGGACAACATAGGCAGAACACTCTTTGACATAAGTTGTAGCAATATTTGGGGGGATCGCTCTCCTAACACAAAAGAAATAAAAGCAAAAGTAAATAAATGGGACCTAATTAAACTTAAAAACTTGCACGGCAAAAGAAATATTGGCAAAATGAAAAGACAACCTACTGAATGGGAGAAAATATTTGCAAATGATAGTACCAATAAGTGGTTAGTTTCCAAAATATATAAATAGCTCATACAACTCAATATCAAAAAGTCAAACAACCTGATTAAAAAATGGGCAGATGCATGTCTGGAGCTTGTGCTCTGCAACAGGAGAGGCCACGACAGTGAGAGGCCCGCGCACTGTGATGAAGAGTGGCCCCCGCTCACCGCAACTAGAGAAAGCCCTCGCACAGAAATGAAGACCCAACACAGCCAAAAAGAAAGAAAGAAAGAAAGAAGCTTTCATTTAAAAAAAAAAAAAAAAAAAGGGCAGAAAACCTGTATAGACATTTTTCCAAAGAACATGTACAGATGACCAACAGGCACATGAAAAGATGCTCAACATGGCTAATCATCAGAGAAATGCAAATCAAAACAATAATGAGATATCACCTCACACCTGTCAGAATGGCTACCATCAAAAAGTCTGTAAATAATAAATGCTGGAGAGGGTGTGGAGAAAAGAGAACCTTTCTGCACTGTTGGTGGGAATGTAAACTGTTGCAACCACTATGGAAACAGTATGGAGCTTCCTCCAAAACTAAAAATAGAACTACCATATGATCCAGCAATTCCACTGCTGGGTATATATCTGGAAAAGATGAAAACTAATTCAAAAAGAAAGATACATGCGCCCTGATGTTCACAGCAGCACTATTTACAATAGCGAAGACATGGAAGCAACCCAAGTGCTCATCAACAGATGAATGGATTAAGAAGATGTGGTACATATATAATATGGAATACTAGTCAGCCATAAAAAAGAATGAAATAGTGCCATTTGCAGCAATGTGGATGGACCTAGAGAATACTATGCTTAGTGAAATAAGCCAGAGAAAGACAAATACTATATGATTTCACTTACATGTGGAATCTAAAAAATAAAACAAATAAATATAACAAAACAGAGACTCACAGATATGAGAACAAACTAGTGATTACTGGGGGGAAAGGGAAGGAGGGAGGGGGAAGATAGTGGTAGGGGATTAACAAACTACTACGCCTAAAATAAATAAGCAACAAGGATATACTGTACAGCATAGGAAAATATAGCCATTGTTTTATAATAACTTTAAATGGAGTAAAATCTATAAAAATATTGAATCACTGTGTTGTATACCTGAAACTAATATATAACACTGTAAATCAACTATACTGCAATAAAAGGAAAAAGAAATAAATTAAGGAGTAAGTTAAATGGTCATTTTGAAACATTCTCCCATATTGGACATTTTCTTTCTCTAGCAATCTTAGAACTCTGTCTTTAAAAGGGAACAACAAATCCTCCTGCCTCCATCCATAGCTATCCTTCCTCAGGCTCCCAAGTTCATCCTTTGCACCCATGCCCATTGCTTCCACCTCTCATCTGCCCATTCTGCTGTTAACACCTTGCCACCACCTGCACATGGCCTTGCTCTCTCCCAAGCCACCAGCAGGACCATGTCCCCTGGGAACTCTTTCCAGCCCTTACCCTCTTCACCTTCTTGGGAGCATGTGGCTCTATTGGTCATCTCCTCTTTCTGGAATTTTCTTTCTTGGCTTCCAGGACACTGGGAAATCATTCATGCATTTATTTATTAATATCTTTTGAGGTCTGTGCATGCCAGGTACTGGGCTAGGCACTGGAGCAAAACAAGATCAAGTCTCTGCAGTCACGTTGGTCACACTCCGAGCAGAGGCAGATTTCATCAGATAAGCACACAAACCACTGCTTGAGAACTGGAGTGAGTGCTATGAAGGGAGAGTGCGGGGGTTTTGAGAACATAAGACAGGGTGCCCTCACCAAGGCCAGGTGTCAAGGCTTCACTCAGGAGGCAGTGCTTTGAGCTGAGGTCTGCAAGAGGATCAGGGGGCAGCTATGTGGGAAGAACAATCTAGATGTTGCAACAGCATGTGCAGAGACCAAGATGATGGAGGAGCACGGCCTATTGGCACGTTGTGAAAGGAAGCCCCTGTGACCAGTGCAGAGTGAATGACGGGGAATCTGGCATGAAGTGAGACTGGACGGAGTCAGCTTTTGCCTTGTAAAACCATGGATTAGGATTCTGGACTTTATCTTATGTGAAATAGCTGTATGGGCATACAAGTTGTGACCTGCACCATCCCTGGGGCCAGAGTTATATTGTAGTCTGTGGTAATGATACCTTGGAAATATGAATGATGTGCCCTGGAGTTGTGCAGTGTGCATCCTGCACAACCATACCCAGAAGCCAAATAGTCTGGCTGCAGTGGGTAGAATGGACTGGAGAGGGCAAGAGACTTTGAGGAGCCCAGTTAGGAGCCTGCTGCAGTGGCCCCAGTGTCAGCCTACCTTCCCCTTCACGCTCACTCCCTTAGTGAGTTCACCTTTGTCCCTGTCTGCCTTTCTAGCAGTTCCTTCTTAGGGTAACTTCCTAATCTTTGACTTGGGTGGAATTTAAGGAACACTCATCACCAAGCAGTCAGGGGAGGACAGGAATCAGCCCAGAGGGCATAGGACCCTACCTGACAGAGGGTGATTCAGCATGAGCAAGGCAAGGTAGCAGGGCTCAGCCACTGGGCAGGGTCCAAGGTGGAGGCTCACATATGTGCACAAACCAACATGGGAGCAGAAAGGAAGCTGAGCTCCAGGCCTCACGGGTGGTCCCCGAGCCCCTGATCTATCGGCAAGAGAGCTTGGAGCAGAGTCTGAGCCCAGCAGGGGTGGAGTAGGGTTGGTCTACACCTGGGATAAGGCCTGGGAGGGGGCAGGCAGGATGGGGCCCAGGGGTTTGGGGAGCCCTAAGGAGATTCCCCAGCCCTGGGCCCTTGGCTTATGGCCCAGTAGGTGTTGATCTTTGCGGGGCCTAGGGCCTGGGCACACCTGACTGTGGCAGCTACAACTGCAAGAGTCCCAAGGCTAAGACCTGGGACCACAGCCCAGCCTGCCAGAGCCACCAGCCTCCCGCTCTGCTGGTCCTGGATGCTCTGCTGGTCCCGCTGACCATGCCGCTGCTGGAGCCCTGACATTGTCCCCCAGTCCCTTCCCTCCCGGTGACTCAGCCTCCCACCTTTGAAACCCAGAGCATTTATTATTTTCTCTTACATCATTCACTTCATCAGACCTTCTGCACAGTTAGGGTTTTTTTCAAATAACTTTGGTGAAATATTATCCAACGAGCCACCATGTAACCAGCACCCAGCTCAAGGGATACAGCAATCCCAGCTCCCCAGACTTCCCTCCGCTTGCCCTTTTTGGACATAATGTTCAACCTCAACTCTCCTGACGTGTATAGTCATCGGGCTTTTGCCTTTTTCCTTCTTTTTTTTTTTTTTTTAAACTTTTCCTTTTCCTTCTATTACCTCAGTCTGCATCCCTAAGTAGTAGGCAGAGTTCCTTTCTTTATGATTTCACTACGCCATGTCCTCAGAAGGCGCTCCCACAGGGGTGTGAGTGCAGAGGGGCAAGCGCAGGGTGGGGCCTTGGCGGGGAGGAGAAGGCAGAGGAGTCCACAGAGGGTTAGAGGGGCAGCCAGAGGAGGTGACCAGTAAAGAGAAGGAAGAGAGGGAGGGGTCAGGGGAAGTGAGGGCGGGAGGAAATGGTTGTCTGAAAGCTCAGGACCCACGGTGGAACTCTCCTGAAAATATAATCCAGCTCCCAGCCTCAAACCCGGCCGCCTTGCTCTGTCCTTAATCTTTCGGATGACACATAATCTACTGAGTACTCCCTGCCGGGTGGGCTCCTCTGCCCTTTAGGGGCCCTCCCTCCCGTCTTAAGGGAGAGGCAGCTTAGTCCTAACTCGCCACCTCGTCCCCCAGTGTAGCTGCAGGCCCTCCCCTCCTTGCCACCCCTCACGGCTGGCTCTGTGGGGCAGGGTGAAGGCACAGGGGGAGGGGCCCCGAGAGACAGGTGAGACTCGGGGCACAGAGTCGGGTCAGGGTCCTCTCGCCTGGGACTCTGTTTCCAGGGCGAAGACTACGTGCTCTGGGGTCTGCTTTCTTTCGGTGAGATGAGACGCCCATGCCCCAGCACCTCTGCCCCCTGCTCTGAATTCTTGCTGCACACACTGCCCATCCTCCAACACCCACCTGCCCCTGATTGTCTCATGGGGATGCTCTTCTCTCCCAGCAGGACAGGGAGCTAGCTCTTCAGGAGCACAGAATGATGTCCTGTGGGAAGGGGAGACACCCTCCCCAGGACCACGCTGGGCACGTGGTGGGTGCCAGAAGGAAGAGGACACCCGACGCCAGTTTGGGGCCACATGTGGCACCGCTGAAGCAATGTGTTTTTTTGTTTTCTATGCAGACATCGTCAACTGTGACCTGAAATCCACACTGCGAGTGTTGTACAACCTCTTCACCAAGTACCGGAACGTGGAGTGAGAGGCAGACTGGACCGTCCCCTGAACCGCCTTAACCTGCTTATTCCTGTCTCTTGCTCTGTGCTCTCTCCCAAGTCCGCCTGCTCTATTCCCAGAGGTAGTGGAAACTGAGATTAGGAAGGAAATGATCAGTAACTCAGTGGGCTGACCCACACCTCCCAGGCTCTAAAGCTGACCCTGCAATGGCTTGTGAAGGTTGTCACCATCCTGGTGCCAGGTCCAGATTTCCCTCAGTGTGATTTGCAACCAACTTAGGCACAAGGGCCCACCCACCCACCCTCAGAAGATGAAAATAAAGATAATAGTTACCATTTAATGGGTGTAACCTACGGGCTGGGCACCACACTAAGTGCTCTGAGCTACTCAAACTCACGAATACTCATGACTTCCATTGAAGCAGATGTTATCAGCCCCTTTTACAGATACAGAAACTGAGGCTCAGAGAGGTTACATGACTTGCCAGAAGCTGCCATTTGTTTTTCTTCTTTGAAGAACATATGTGTTAATAACCAGCCCGTTGCATTACAGTCTCTGCACATTCTATTCTTGTGTGTGTGTGTGTGTGTGTGTGTGTGTGTGTGTGTGTGTGTGTGTGTGTACGTGTGCACCTGTGCCCTCCAAGAAGACAGGAGCCCCCTGATCTCACCACCAGGAAGGCTATGTCAGGGCTCAGTGAGTCACACTGAAATTGGCAAATCAAATTTCACCCAATTAATAGTGTGTGTGTGGCAGGAGTCGCTGCACATTCTATTCTTGTGTGTGTGTGTGTGTGTATGTGTGTGTGTGTGTGTGTGTATACGTGTGCACCTGTGCCCTCCAAGAAGACAGGAGCCCCCTGATCTCACCACCAGGCAGGCTATGTCAGGGCTCAGTGAGTCACACTGAAACTGGCAAATCAAATTTCACCCAATTAATAGTGTGTGTGTGGCAGGAGTCATGTCCCTCAACTCCTTCGCAAATGAAAATTACTCTTAATTCCTTCAGATTTGTAATAACCCCTTACTCTGGTTTCAGGGTGACATTTGGGGTGGATTCTGTTTCAAATTAATGGAGTGGCACATTTTGCAGCCTTCTTGCTTGATTGCATGTAATGGAAGTGCCCTATATTTTCCTACAAAATAAGTCCTCAATTCACTATCGTTAGGCAAATGTACAATATACCCAGGCACCACAGAGAGCTGGGCGCGGGCCCATGTGAGCAGGGCTTGGGAAATAGGGCTCTTCAACGGGGACCCTTGAGATTAAAGAAAGGAACTCCTTTTTGCCCTCTAATTGATCATTTAGACCATTTCTGGCTAAGTCTGCCCACATGCAATTACTGGCTAATTCAGGCGAGGAAAAATGTAAGTTATTTAGACCCAAGCTGATTGGTTTCCTTGCGTGGGTTACCCGCCGGTTTGCGGTTACATGGATCCCCTCTACGTGAACCCAAGTTTGGAATACAGGGCTCTAGTTGTCCCAGCCTGCGGGGCCTGAAGGGATAGGAAAGGGGCTGAAGGGGGGAGTGACTAGGAGGACAAGAAGCGTGGGGCAAATACTTGCACACTTAGTATGCATGGGACCCCCTTAGACCGAAGGTTGCAGCTTGGGGTACTTAACACTTGTACTCATAAGTTGACCAAGACCTTGGGATAATTAATAACTTGTACTGATATTATATCTTCATTATAGAATTTTCCTAAGTATGCTCAGTGGACACCAGTCTGTATCCCCACCGCCAGAAGTCTATGCCTGCTTTGTCACTACTTTAGGCCCAATTGCACAAAGCCCATCCTTAGTTTGAGGAATTCACTGTGATCTCTGTCTACACCACCCAGAGGGAGGCCTCCCATCATGTCCAAAACATTCTTTCCAGCTTTTCATCACTTCTTACTCTATGGTCTAGCTGCAGTCACTCAGAACCCATACAATTTCTATATACTACCTATTTCTGGGGAGATTTTGCTCTAAGAAAGAAGTATTACTCAGCATAATGAGCTTTAAGGAGAGAAAGAAAATGTACTGTCTGTGTCAATTTGTGTAAAAGTATACAGTTCTTTTTACATAATTAGTGAAATATTTCATTTGTCATTAGGAAACACTAAATACTGTGATATTTGTTTGCTCTCTTTTAAATTCCTGATAGCAAATCAACATAAATAATTGCTTTGTCTCCTTGAGCAGTACTAAGGCAGGATGAAATAAATAATGCATTCATTTAAACGTGCTTTGCTGTATGAATTTTGTCTCCTTTTTTTGTGTTCTTATATTCAAGCTGCAATTGGACAGTGGACAAGTGGCCTTATTAAGAGCACTCTTTTTTTATATTTTACAAATATACTGTATGAAGACACGTCAGAACACTTGGAAACTTTTTTAATAGCAGGTCTAATTTATCAGAAAATTGTGTTTCGAGACTGAGGTCTTCGCCACAGTCCAGAACCCCAGGGCTTAGGCCTGGTTTTATAATGCTGCCATCTCATTTAGAGGTTTTTGTTTAGATTCTGGAAACTTCTACGTAATACATGACTATGTTTTTGAAGGCGGGTAAAAGGCATCAGGAAACAAATAAACCAAACTTAACCCTCATCTCTTTTAAAAGAAAAGCTGAGGCAAGAATCAAGTCTCTGTAGGTTCACTGGGTCCTTTTTTTCCCTTTTTCCTCTTTTCTAAATTTAAATTCATTGATTTTTTAATAGTTGATATAAATGGTACAAAATTTTAAAAGTGTGAATGGGTATCTAGTGAAAAACCTACTTTCTCTCCCTCCCCTCCCCCAGCAGCCAGTACCTGTCCCCAGAAAAAACTATTTTGTTCTCTTTCTTATATTCACGTCCAGAGATACCCCAACAATATAAAGCATATAATTATTTGTCAACATACATATAAAATCATTCTTTAAACATAAATAGCATATTATACATAGTATCATGCACATTGCTTTTTTCACTTAATGTTCTATCTTGGAGATTATTCTGCACTGAGTATTAAAACTTCTTACAGTTTAAAATGAGAATATGAGTGCTTTATAAATACAAACGCACATCTCTGGTCTGCATGAGCTAGAAAACGAAAGCCCTACCAGAAGGAGATAATGTTGCCTAGTATTTATATGTATTTATACATATAAATGTATATACATTTAATATATATATAATAAAATATAATATAATATAATATATAATACATTATAAATGTATTTATAAATACAAACGCACATCTCTGTTCTGCATGAGCTAGAAAACGAAAGCCCTACCAGAAGGAGATAATGTTGCCTAGACAGTGATTTCAAAAATCAAGACTGGTACCTACTGGGGTGGGGTGGGGGAGGGGTAGGGAGGGCATTACCAGAAACATTCTTCTGTGCCCTAAACTGAATTTATTTTTTTAAAGGCCTCCTTTGGATTATTATGGTGAATGATGTACAGTTTAATTAAGCTTTTATTTGTACATATTACTAGGGCTACTAATTTGTAATTGACTAAGAAAGTGCTAAAGGTTACCGAGTACCCCACAGTATCCTGCTATAAGCCCGATGCCTGCGCAGTGCCTGTCCACTCTATAGGAAGGTCCAATTTCACATGTGCAGGCACAGAACTGACATTTCCAAAATGTGAGAGAAGGAATCTTTATCAGAATATCATCAATGTTGTCTTGAGTTGGTTGCTATTTGCAATTGCTGCTTTCAGTACTTTTTAATTATGAATTACAGTTAGCTTAGCTTTATCAGTTTATTTTGTTGTGGGTTGCTTGGTTAACCCTACAGAGTATACTGAAGCTTATTTGCATCAACAGTATTCTGGGGCTGTAATTTTCCAATAACTTGACTCTGAGACATGTACACTTTGTGGTTCAAATATGAATCATCCATACTCCAGTGCTAGAGCAAATGTATACATAATCCACTCCCCCTACATTATCACTAATTTATTTTTCCACTGGAAAATGAGACTAGATGGAGTCAGTAGGTCAAGCAGTTTTGCCCTGCCTAAGTAGGGGCTGATCAAAAATAATCTGATGTTTGCAGATGACATGATACTATACATAGAAAATCCTAAAGATGCCACCAGAAAACTACTAAAGCTAATTAATGAATTTGGTAAAGTAACAGGATACAAAATTAATGCACAGAAATCTCTTGCATTCCTATACAATAACAACGATAGAAAGAGAAATTAAGGAAACACTCCCATTTACTATTGCAACAAAAAGAATAAAATACCTAGGAATAAACCTACCTAAGGAGACAAAAGACCTGTATGCAGAAAACTATAAGACACTGATGAAAGAAATCAAAGACAATACAAACGGATGGAAAGATATACCATGTTCTTGGATTGGAAGAATCAACATTTTGAAAATGACTATACTACCCAAAGCAATCTACAGATTCAGTGTGATCCCTACCAAATTACCAATGGCATGTTTTACAGGATTAGAACAAAAAAGTTTACAATTTGTATGGAAACACAAAAGACCCCGAATAGCCAAAGCAATCTTGAGAAAGAAAAATGGAGCTGGAGGAATCAGGCTCCCTGACTTCAGACTATACTACAAAGCTACACTAATCAAGACAATGTGGGACCAGCACAAAACCAGGAATATAGATCAATGGAACAGAATAGAAAGCCCAGAGATAAACCCATGCACATATGGTCACCCTATCTTTGACAAAGGAGGCAAGAATATACAATGGAGAAGAGACAGCCTCTTCAATAAGTGATGCTGGGAAAACTGGACAGCTCCATGTAAAAGAATGAAATTAGAACACTTCCTAACACTATACACAAAAAAAACTCAAAATGGATTAAAGACCTAAATGTTAAGGCCAGACACTATAAAACTCTTAGAGGAAAACATAGGCAGAACACTCTATGACATAAATCACAGAAAGATCCTTTTTGACCCCCCTCCTAGAGTAATGGAAATAAAATCAAAAATAAACAAATGGGACTTAATGAAACTTAAAAACTTTTGCACAGCAAAGGAAACCATAAACAAGACAAAAAGACAACCCTCAGAATGGGAGAAAACATTTGCAAATGAAGCAACTGAC
>NC_041229.1:66949679-66955039 GCF_002837175.3 Physeter macrocephalus
AAACTTTGGTATACTACAGAATGCTTTGTTGTACTTGTGAAATTCTCTTGTCTAACCTGAATTTACATTCCATGATGATAACATGGTAAATGTAGTGTTATTAAAGTAAGTGAACACATCAAAAAAAAATCTAGAAACAATAAATGCTGGAGAGTGTGTGGAGAAAAGGGAACCCTCCTGCACTGTTGGTGGGAATGTGAATTGATACAGCCACTATGGAGAACAGTATGGAGGGTCCTTAAAAAACTAAAAATAGAACTACCATACTACCCAGCAATCCCACTACTGGACGTATACCCAGAGAAAACCATAATTCAAAAAGATACATGAAAAAAAAAAGATACACGTACACAATGTTCATTGCAGCACTATTTACAATAGCCAGGACATGGAAGCAACCTTAATGTCCATCGACAGATGAATGGATAAAGAAGATGTGGCACATATATACAATGGAATATTACTCGGCCATAGAAGGGAATGAAATTGAGTTATTTGTAATGAGGTGGATGGACCTAGAGTCTGTCACACAGAGTGAAGTTAGTCAAAGAGGAAAACAAATACCGTATGCTAACGCACCTATATGGAATCTAAAACAAACGGTACCGATGAACGTAGTGGCAGGGCAGGAATAAAGACACCGGAGGGGAAGCTGGGACGAAGTGAGAGAGTAGCATCGGAATGACCTCTGTGAAGAAGTACAAAAAACTCTGAAGGAGATCTCATTTAGATTTTGAGGTCAAGAGAGGTCTCTGGCAAAGTGATGTTTTAAAGTGACACCTGAATCATTGAGCTACTCGAGTAAAGAGCTATTAAGGGAAGGGTCCCAGCTAGGAGAAGACTAGGTTCCCTGGAGGAGCTGGTAGGAAGCCAGGATGGCTAGACTACAAAGAGTGAGTGGGGAGAAGAGGTGTCAGATCAGAGGATTACAGATTTTATCATAGGAGAAATGGGACACAATGTGTGTTAAAAAGCCTTCTGGCCACTATGTGGGAAAACTCTGGAGAAAGCTACGTCAGCAATATGGAAGCCTGAGACTTCCTTTCCCATCTCCATACCGTCGTCATGGCTGGAGAGCAAAGGAGTCCAGGAGAGGAGCTCCAGCTTCTTCCCTGCCCCACCAGCTAATCTGGTCTCAAGCATGTGCAGGAAGCCTGGGTGTGCTATCCAAAGGCAAGGCCTGCTGGGCGCTCCTAATATTCCACCACCTGCTGGGAGGGCAGCTTTTAGGCCATCTCCATCCTCTCTACATTTGGGTCCTTTGAGAAGAGCTAAGGGAACCAGAAGACTGGACGAGGCTGCATATGTAAAGCAAAGGAAAGGAGAGGACTACCAGCCAGAAAGCTGATCCCTGGGGACCAGGGCCTCCAACCTTCTCACCAGAGGACCTGTGCTATTTTATCCCTGTATGGATTCAATGGGGGGAGTGGGAATGCTGTCATCTAGCCTGGGGGCAGGGCAAGGTATAGGGTTCCTGAAGGTGGAATAATAATTTCATTTTCCCAATTCATATTAATCAGTGTGAACTACTATTGTTATATTACATAAAGCCTATCAAAAGTGGGTCACTTATGCTTCACAGTTAGGGTCTTATGAAATATCTTTCATAGGAAGGTAGTATATTATTTTATTTTCACTGGGAGTTTTGAAATACCAGAAATATCCCAGGAAACCCCTGCTTGGGAGCTCCTTGTTTGGAAACCAGTCCAGTGGGTGCCTGCCCCAGAAGGATGCAGATTCTCCTTTAGCAGGCTCCCTGCCCGAGCAATCGGTATTCTTGCCTCGACTCCCCTAGGCCTTCTGCAAATACACGGGCACTAGCCTTGATGCTGGCATTTCAAAGGGCACTTAGGAAATTCTGAGAAGCCCCAATGATTAAGATAAATGATGCTTTATCAGTGAAATGAACTTTTCATTTCTTGTTATCGATTTTCATGTTTTCACATCTTCAGATGTGATTTGTTCGCCCTGGGTGGCATTCCAAGACACACAGACGTCATTAAGGCAACTGCTTTAAAGAGCGCCCTGTTTTATTGAGGTGGACAGGACAATAGAAAAATATTTAATCTGCTACATGTTTGCTCAGTCTGGGAGCCAGGGTTAGGATTGAACGACACTCAGCCTCTTGTATGTCTTCCTGGAAGCCCTGACAATGGCCTCACCACCTGCCCTTGGCAAACATTTGCCAGTGTTTCTGAAAAGCAGCTCCTGGAAGGCTTTTTTCACTTGAGCTTCAGAGGCTATCCCATCTTTCCTTATTTGCCATGGTATTGGAGAATATAAACGCTCATAGAACTGGAGACATTTGGCTTGAAATAATGGATAATAAGATGGTGACCAGTGAACATGTGCTAAGCTAGGTTACTGAGGCCATGTACCCCTCATCTCCTCCATGTTGTGAGTCTCTAGATGATGCAGCGCACTTGGGGGCAGGGGGTGGTTGCATCCTCTGTACAGTACCTGAGCCTATACTTCCTGCATCGTTAGTTCTCCTGCTAATTCCCATAATGTCCTACTATCTGCATTGGAATTGCATGCAGTCCAGACCCATGACCAAGGTTGCCATTGCCTGTGAGAGACCAAGCTTACCAGCAACCGCTCTAATCAGGGGACCTGCCAGCTTGTTTTAGTTTATAAAATTTACCTATTCATGTGTCTTCATTTATGGAATAAATGGCTTTCTGACCTGCATACCTTTGGTGTGATTTTCCAATAAGATACAGAGCTTTCTCTCCCGTTCTTTTCATGATGATTCCGATTCCTACCTGAAGTGTTCCCACCCATGGCAGCACAGACCTGCCCTAGCATTGATGACCAAAACACCAAACACCATGGGACAAGAAGACTCCCAGTCAACTCCTTTGGCAAGGCCCCAAACTGCACATGATCAGAATGCAATCAAGTCAGGGAATATTTGTGGAATGCCTGTTCTGGGTCCAGGCCCATTCTATGCACAGAATGGGATCAGAAATTACAGGGTCCCTTCCCAAATGGAGTCTTCCATCCTAATGGGGGTGACAGGTGCAGTTCATTTGAAATAATTCAGTGACATGATGAGACAGGCCAGATACCTTTGAGGGTCCCTAGTTAGATTCTCCCAGAAAATACCCCAGCTACAGCTGCCATGTAATCTTCAGTGGCATTTGCCCTCAGGATCAGCAATTTCATTTTCCATACAGATTTGGTGCTTCAAAAACCACACAACTCACTCACCCTAAAGCGAAATGGAGACTTAGCAATAGTTTTTTAAAGTTCTTGCTTGTTGCTGGGAAATCACTGTCTTTGTTCCACAGATTCCAACTAGCCAGCAAGGACCCCCAAGTCCAGCCTGGGCTCCATTGCCAGATGTTTTGACTCTGTCATTGCCCTCAAAGCTCCAATGTCTCTCCAAATCTCCCTTCTTTCAGCCCCACCGTTAGGCATCTCTAGTCTTATTCCCCAGCACGGAATTGCTGCAGAAAGTCACAGTGTGGACATCACCAGCTGACCACTCGGTCATCTTGGGTGCATCTCCAGTTGCCATTGGGTGCTCCCTGGCTTCTTCAAGTCCTCTCTCATTTCTCGTGAATCGCCTTCACCTTTATAAGCACCTATGCCCTACATTTTCCCCATGCCACTTCTCCCACTTCCTCCCGGTTTATGTCTTCAGCCCTTCCTTCACCAAAAAAATCAAAACTGTTTGCTTCATGTTCTTTCCACAAAATCTCAACTTCTCTTCTTGCTGCCTCTTGCTTCGTCCCACTTCAATCCCTGGGCTGTCCCTTCCTCCACCTGCCTCATCCAGGACCAGCTCCCTCATCCTCCTACAGACTCGAGCCTCCCTCCTCCTCCAGCATCTTGACTTTTACTTCAAACCATTCATATTTCTAGGATGACAAAAACTTGTATCGCTACTTGAGCCACTCCTCCCTGCAATTCCACCTTTTTCCTTGTTGATCTTTTCCTTAAGACATTCTCCTGGAAGTATACAGATCCATACTGATTCTATTTCCTCCCTTTCTTTTATGAATCCCTAAAACCTACCACTAGTTTTCCAGAAGCTGAAATTGCTCTGAGTAGTCAGCTCTCCACCCACTGGGCTGAGCCAGCCCTTATTTCCCAGGCTGTGCAGCATCTGACCTTATTGTCCATCGCTTCCTTCCAGGAACTCAGCAGCCAAGGTTTCAGAGGCACTGCATTCTTCTGCTTCCCTCCCAGCCTCTGGCTGCTGCTCTGTTTGCTCCTAGGTACGCTCTTCTGTTCCCCAACCCCCAGAGGTGAATGCCGCGTGGGGGCGTGCTCCATACTTCTCTCCTTACATCTCTCCCTGGCATCTACTGCCGCCTGCTCTCCCCTGGCCCCAACGTCTCACCCGGCCAATTGGGCATTTCCAGCTTCACAACATCTCCTTTTGAATGGGGTACCCCAAGTCCAACTTGGCACACCCCAAACTGAATTTTTATCCTCCGTACACCGGCTTCTTCTTTAAACATCCCTTGTCTCTTCCAGGGGTGCTTTCTCCTTTCCAGGCATCCTCACTCTCAGATGCATGTGTCCTAAATTTTCTGCTCCCCATCCTACTGCAACCAGTCAGTTCTACTGACTGCCTCTTCATGAACCACCTGTTTTGCATTGATTCCCTCCTCTTCAGGCACTCGATGATTTCCCTAACTTAGACCTCATCCTCTCATGCCTGGACATCACAATGGCCTCTGAACTAGTTTCCCTTTGGGCTAATCCATCCTTCACATGTTCCCTGCTTAAATGTCTTGAAACACAGCTCAGATTATCTCACAACCTATCAAATAACACTAACGGTGGTGCTTCTTGAGAACTTACAGTATGCACTTTACACATGTTAATCTCATTTAATCCTCTCAACAACCCCAGGAGGTAGGTACCACTATCATCCTTATTTTACAGAAGAAAAAATGAAGATGCAGAGAGATTTAGTGACTTGACACAGGTCAGATGCCTTGTCAGTGACAAAGCTGGGCTTTGAGCCCGGGCAGCCTGGCCCCAGAGTTCAGGTTCTAACTTCATGAACTCAGAACCATTAGTGGCTCCCACCATCCATAGACCAGAATCCCTTTGCCTACTCAAGGCCCCCAGCCATCTGGTTCTTTGCCACCTGAGCAATCGCTAACTCTTTGCATCCAGACAGAACCATCTGTTGCCAGAGAACCTTTGTTTCCTGCCAGCCGCTGTTCAACTTTGCCTTGTTTTTAAATGGAATTTCTGAAACAACGAGGCTCTGACTGATAAGGTTGTCGTTCATTCATTTATTCTTTTTTTTTTTTTTTTTGTGGTACGCGGGCCTCCCTCTGCTGCGGCCTCTCCCATTGCGGAGCACAGGCTCCGGACGCGCAGGCTCAGCGGCC
>NC_041229.1:66955236-66965656 GCF_002837175.3 Physeter macrocephalus
GCGGCATGTGGGATCCTCCCGGACCGGGGCACGAACCCGTGTCCCCTGCATCGGCAGGCGGACGCGCAACCACTGCGCCACCAGGGAAGCCCCATTCATTTATTCTTTGTTCAATAAATATTTAGACATTACGTATGCTTCCAGACACTGTTCTAGGCACAGAACACCACAGAGAACAAAACAGACATGCCTCATCCCGATATGTATACGCCCCAGACCCCACGGGGAACTGGGCTGCGTCTCCCATGCTTCTGCTTAGTCTTGACCCCCTCCAGCTGCCATCTCTGCTAGGAACCTGCTAATCCCTTTGTCTCTGGGACCAGACCCCCTTTGCTTGTGTCGTACATAACCTGTGCTTTGCCATAGCCAAGAGTGCTGCCAAGGGACAGATGCTCCCTCTTGGGAAGGCTCAGCTCCAAGCCCCTTTCTGCTCAGGAGGCCATGACTCAGTGATGAGTTGCAGTGGTGAAGCAAAGACTTAACTAACTCTTGTTGGACTCCAACCATGTGCCAGGCACAGGGGTGGCTCCTACAGACATCTCAGCAACCTCTCAGGTAGGTGCTATTGTTATCCCTATTTTACAGAAGAGAAAACAGAGGTCCACAGAGGTTCCCCAGCTGGGACTCAAACCCAGCTCTGTGGCACTCTGAAGTCTCCATTCTCTCCACAATTCCCTGCTGCCTCCATGTTCTTATAATCCTGGCCAACCCAGGGCACACGAGCTGGAGACGAGAGTCAAGAGCAATGCCAGTGGGTTTGACTTTAACTGTGGGACAGTGTTCCTTTTAACGTCTTAAATACTATGTTTCCTCTTGACTTTATGTATTTCGCTATTTGACTGGCAGAGGGGATGGTAGGGCTTTCCTTAACTGACTGCAAGAAACTCTGTGATTGGATGAAGAACGGTTTAACAAAACTCCAAAGGTGCTCTTTCAAGGGTATGTTCCGTGTCTTTTCCGCCAAACACTTGGTTATTGGGACGCTCTGGGAAGGGGTGCAAGTATAAATGCCTGAAGGAGGCTTACTTCCTTTGCAGCAAAGACATGGCCTGTCGCTTCCCTGGAGTGGGGATTCAGGGGGCTGTGCGACTTTGGGCGGAAAGCAGGAGATAGGCTGAGCCCAAGGCACGTGGCTGGAGGGAGGGGAAGGGCCTGGGTCTGGGCAGGCTGGGGCAGCTGACCGCTGCCGGGCCCAGGGCAAGCAGCCAGACCTGCTGAGGTCCCACAGGTGAGGCTCATACAGGCTCCACCCAGTTCAGGCAGGTATATGGGGAGGGAGTGATGGGGAGGAGGACTCCAGCAGGTAGGGCTGAGCCCAGGCAGTAAGCAAGGCTTGAGAACACAGAGGGGGGTTGACCAACTAGCCTTCTGAGCACCACTGGGGAATGGCGATGTAGGGCGGGGGTCAAGGCAGGAGCCTAAGCCTGTGAGGCGGACAAGAGAGCCAGGGAAGAGGGCGCTGCCATTAAAGTGCCCAGGTGCCCTAACTAGACACTGGGACTTTCACAACCAAACCTTTCCAGGGCTGTTGAGCTGCTGCCTGCCTGCAAACCCTATCCCCACCCTCTCCAATCTTCCTCCCCAAATTCCCCCAGTCAGGGATTTGGCTCCCGCATCTGGCTGGGCACATCAGTGGACCCCGGACCCAGCAGTGGGGACTGAAGAAATGTGATGACAGCCGTCCTGGCTCACAGTCCAGGCCCAGCCCAGCCTCCCTGCCTAGAGCGCACGGCTCTGTTGGCAGCGCCTGCGTCCATGTGTGGACGGCTCCACCGAAAGTCTCTGCTTCCTCCACTCACGACCCAGGATTACTCACACTGGCCTCCGCCCACATAAATGCAGTTCCAAAAATTAAAGGTGCCACACATATGCATATTACAATAACTCTATGAACTCACGTTTCAGAATGGATTTCTAGGGGACAGAGAAAGCCACACACAGCAGCCATCTTCTCCTCTTAGATTTTCCCGATGGGTCAGGGAGTCAACTTACACGAACCAGGACAAACCCAGGAGAGACGGCACAAGCACTAGGTGCAGCCAGAACCCCTAGAAGACTTCTGTTTAGAGCAAAGGACCTGGATTCAAGCCCTAGCACTTGCTAGCTGTGTGTCACTGGGTAAGTCCCTTTACCTCTTTGAGCCTCTTTTTCTGCAGTGAGATGTAAAGGGCGGCTGTCACACATTGAGTATCGGGCTTGGTTCTGCTTGCACTCAGAAGGTGTCTCCTTCTCACCTCACCCTCTTCAGGCCTCCCTTCTGAGGCTGTGTTTCAACTATGAGAGTAACCATCCCAGACCCAGCAGGATCATTCCATAACCCAGAGCTTGTCAGGACGACTGAATGAGTGTAGCTACGGACACTCGGTGAAGCGGAGAGCGCCAAGGTGGATGTGAAGTTCTTATTATTGTTATTCCTACCAGCATAAGACCAGGGTAGGCCAAGAGCAGCATGCTCACCCTGCTCCTCACATACCTACGGCAGACATTACTAATCAATTCAGCACTATTCCTCCTTAGATTGACCAGCGATGTCTGCAGTGGAGTGGGAGGGAGGGAGGAAAGGAAAACTCTTTGCCATTGCAATGCTGCACAGAGTTTACAACTTGGATACCAACACAAGTCTCCAAATACGTGCCTGAATGCTAATCACTGGCCCTGTTTAGCTCAGATACCTACTCCTGGGCCAATTAGCTGCAACTGGTTGTAGGGGCAGAAGGCAGAATCTATAAGAAGATAGTAACTACCATTCAAACTTGAGAGAAGGAAACATCTACTAGAAGAAAGCATGTTGTTCTGCTCAGGTGGAACTACTGTTCTCCTCTGGAAGAGCCACTACACCGGGTTCTGAGAGTAGCACCAAGCCACGTGGGAGATGAGCCAACAAACCCAGGGAGGTTAAGTGGTATGGACAAAATGACCCTCTAGAACCATCTGCCCCCAGCTTCTGTGCTTTTTACCTCTGGGCAGGCAACAAGGTTTGCAAACACCCATGTGTTACCCAGCCAACCTTGCAGAGACCTCCAGACCCTGCAGCCAGAGGGCAGCCTGAAAAGTGAGACCCAGGGAGCCCTTGGCCAGGTTCTAAGATCTGAGAAGCAACCACAATGAAATCCAGAAGGCTCTTTATAGAGAAGCCTGCAGTTTGGGAACAATCCCGCTAAGTCATAAATGCTTCAAATTCCTCAGCTTTTGCCTTCAGAATTTCTGGCAGCCCCAGGCAGAGGGCGAGTGTTCGTGGACAGACACTGATTTTCCTCTGCTGGTGAAGGCCGGGCTTGAGACAAAGAAGCCAGCAGACAAAGTCTCTCCTCTAGAAAAGTCTGGAGGGGGACTTCCCTGGTGGTCCAGTGGCTAAGACTCCGTGCTCCCAATGCAGGGGGCCCTGGTTCGATCCCTGGTCAGGGAACTAGATCCCGCATGCATACCGCAAGTAAGAGTTCTCATGCGGCAAGGAAGGTCCCGCACAGGGCAGTGAAGATCCTATGTGCCGCAACTAAGACCTGGCACGGCCAAATAAATATAATAAATATTTAAAAGGAAAGAAAAGTCTGGAGGTGGGAAGGGTTTCACTGTGGAGGCTATGGTGCCCACCCAGATTCCCCTTAGGACCCAAGCTCTCATTCCCCCGTATCTCCTCCGTCCCCCTCCCGCCATAGCTGTCTCCCACACGGCCATCGGCCTCAGCCAAGGAGGCGGCTGGGTCCAAGTCTACGCGGCCTCCCCTGGAGACCCAATCACCAGTCCACGCGGGCACCAAGGCCAGTACCTTGTTTCTGTCCAGGACCTCTCTGCGCAGCCAGCCCGGCTTCGGAGCTCCCGGTGAGAGCGGCAGCCGCCTCAGGGCTCACCTCTCCTCCCGCCGGCTCCCGCTCCCTCACAGCTGTCGGCCCTGTGATCAGTGCTCCCGACAGGTGGAGCTTGTTCCCCACTCCCCTGTCTGCCTGGCGTTGGCAAAGCTCCATCTCAGAGCCTACTTCCCAGGAAGCTGAAATGTAGAGCCTGGAAAGGGAAGGAAGAGTCATGGGGTCTGGATGCTGAGAGCACTGAGACATAATCTCACCCAGCCCCACCATCCCACCCGTGGAAACAGCCTGCCCGAGGTTGCAGAGCTGACTGGTGGCAAAGCTGGCCCCAGGGGCATTCGACCCCGTTGCCCTCCACCTTTGTGGGATGATACTAAAATTCCTGACATGTTTGATGTTGGGCTACACCCCACAGGCCTGCAAGGCTTGTAGTTGCCCAGCCTCAACACAACTAACTGGCCCAGAGACAGCGACAGAGACATCAATGGTTTAATGGATAGGGAGATCTTACATATCTAAAGCAACACCCCACCATGTGCGCCAGAGAGCGGGGAAGACGTGACAACACTCCTCCCCACCCAGGGGAGATGGAGGCTACCATTTATAGGCGGAATTAACATCAGGTTGGCTCATCAGCTACCAGGGAAACCAGCAGCAGGGGCACGTCCCTCACAGCCCCTCAGGTTAATGACCATCAGGAGAGCAGCTCTTTTCCTTTAACAAACTCACAGGTGGAACTGTTCTGGCCAAAGGGGCAGGGAGCAAGCACGTTCATGTCAGTAGGGCGGAGGTGAAGCAAGTATAGGTCAAGCAGGGGATGTACAAAGAGCAAGAGAACAGCCATCTTGAGCGGCCTGACCATACATTTGAATACCTACTCTGTATATAAGCATTTCCCCTAATCTTCACAGCACCCCTGTGAGGGACATGTCATCAGCTTCACTTTTCACAGATGTTATAAATCAGTTGCCTGAGGTTGCATGGCTTGGAGATGGTGGAGCCAGATTCCAACCCAGGTCTGCACGACTCCCCAGCCCGGATTCTGTGCACAGTGCCGCTAGCCCTTTGGGAGAAAATGGGTTGTTTATGACACATACGAGACCCGCGTGGGTCCCGTCCCCTGCTGCCTCTGGGTGAGGATGGCCTGGGGAGGCGCTCTGTGGACGAGGCTACACTCCGGGCCTCGGCGGGTCCTGACCTGAATGTGGCCCACATGTAGTCACTCCTTTTGCAGATCAAGTTCCCACTTACTCCTCAGGGTAGCCCTGTCAAGTTGGCCTTCCACGCCAGGAATGCCAGAGCTTGCAGAATCAGGAGTTAAGCCAAATCCGCTGCCGCTCCCCAGGGATGTCCCCAGAGGTGACAGAAATGTGTCACACTCGTGCTCTATACACTAGGCTGAGTCAGAATTGCTGTGACTCAAGACATGGCTCACTGAGGAGGCAGCAGGCGGTATGTCCAAGACGATGTACAACGGGGAAGGGGGGGAGGATAAAAGCCTCCTGACAAACCAGCCAGGAGAGAAAAGGGAGGGCTTACCTCTGCACAGGCAAGAAAGGGAAATGGGCAGAAAACCAGGGGGCAGGCCCACCAGTTCCTGTGGGCGCCCCTGCACTGCTCCTGCATGTGCACACACACCCCGACCCTGTGCACCTCACACCATGAGGCGTCTACCTGCAAGCTCAGTCTCCTTTCAGGCCCTGAGCCCACAGAGGGCCCCTCAGCACCCCAGCGATGTTATCGTCCTCACGCCCATGAGCCTGAGTGGCTGAGGCCTAAGAGGCTGCAAATCTGAGCAGCGGCCTCTTGCCGTTCCCCAACACACCTGCGTTTCTGCCCCAGTTTCCTTTCCTGGCTCTCATATTTCCCAAAGAAAGTACTGCTGATCATGAGTCCAACCCGCTTGACTGAGGCCCTGACATCATGCCCAGCCTTGGCTCCCTTCCCCAGGGGTTAGGGGTAGGGATGTCAGTATTTGTGCCCCCAAATCTGGCCACTGGTTGTGGTCTCCTCAAAGGGATAGCGTTCCCAGCACTCAGCCACCGATGGAGGGTGCTGGAAGCTGACGATGGAGGGTGGTCAGAGGAGGTGGCATTATACGGCTGCTGAAGCTCAGACAAGGTTAAGATGGGGTGGACCTGGGAAGGGCCAGCCCCATAGGCAGACGTGGTGTCCAATATCCAACATCAGGCAGAGGGCCGAGATTCTGGCCACCTACCCAGCTTGGCAGACTGGGAGCTTCAGGGAAATCCCTGGAGTTCAGGGCTGAGCCCCAGGCCAGAAAAAGCCTCAGGGCTGGGCCCTGACCTCTAGGCCCAAGCACTGAAATGCATCTGGATCAGCAATGAGAGCCCTGGAGAGGTGGGGCCAGCCAGGGCAAGAAGTAGGGGGTCTGGACCCAGAGGTGCTCATGCACTCAGCAACGTTTGCCTGAGAAAAGCCAAGAGTAATCAGTCCCCAAAAAGTGACCCAGGGTAGGCAGGGGTGTACCCCAGGAATGCATACAAGAGACGAGCTGTAAAGGTGCCCAGCCTGGTACAGAAGCATTGGGGCTGCAGAGCGGGGCCAGTCCGGGTAACGCGTGAGATGTGTCATCAAGCAAGGAGTCCTGAGACCCGTGTTCAAGAGCCAGCTCCACCCCTGAGATGCCGGGAGACCTTGGGCAAGTCGCGGCACCTCTGTCTCAGGTGAGTCCCTGCAGAAAATGCATGGGGCACTCAGAAGGAGTGAGAATTTAATGAAGTCACTGTTTTCAAAGCTGGGGGCAGGGCTGAGGGAGCAATGAGGGACAATGAAGCGCTGGAAACAAGCAGCACTGGGGACCTGGTACCACGCCAGGGGCAGGAGTAGGGGCCCTTACAGGGACCCAACAAAATCTATAGCTGCAAGAAAGGGCCGCCAGACAGGAGCCATGGCTTTTGGTGGTGGAATCTACTCACTACTGCCAAACCAAGGTCAGGCAGGGAGGAGCAGGCAGGTGAACACCCCCTCTTTCTCCTCCGGCCCTTGAGTCTCCTGCTGGAGGCCAGCAGAACCCAGCTGTTGCAGTCTCCTGGGGGCACAGAGAAACATGAACAAAGTTTAGAAGCAGGCCTAGAGGGGCAAACAGAGACGATCCAGCACAACTTCTCTGAAAACATTTCCTCATCCAAAAAAGGAGGAAACCATATCTGTCCTGCTAACCTCCAAGGAGGCTGTGAGGATCGGGCAGGTGGGGGACTGGGGCACTTCTGAAGTCCAGTTCAGCTATCAGAGCCTAGGATTCTCAGCAAATAAAACCTAGAAGGAAGGACTGAGAAGGGCACCTGGGACAGAAAAGTCTGTGGAAGCTCACAGAGCCAGTCTGGGGACCCAGAGTTCAAACTTGAGTTTAAATTTAAGTGGCCACCACAGTTGGCACCAACTTCCTCAGGAGACAATGGGTATATGTGAAAGGAGTAGTTAAAAGGCCCAGGTTCAAATTCTGGTTTTGCCACTTACTAGGTAAGGAACAGTACTAAAGAAAGACACTATCCTGAACCGTAAAAATGGGAATAAACTCTCACAGCCTCGTTATAAAGATTAAATTCAAAGAGATGATATGTCACAATGCCTGGCATACAGTTTGTTCTCATTAAATAGGAGCTCTTTACTTTCCTTTCTTAGGGACACAGGACATGGAAGAAAATGGCACAGACTTAGTGTGAAATGGTGAAAATAAAAGTGAAAAAGCAAGTGAGCTCGGCTTGTCTCAGGAAATGGTTTGCCTATGAAACCAGTCCCCCTAAAGGAGGGCTGGGGGAGGTCTGAAAGAACCCCAAAATGCTTTAAGACAGGTAATATGAGACCATAGAGTGACCCAGCGTGAATGTCCAGAGATGACTCAGCCTCAGGGCAGAACGTGGTCCAAAACACATACCAGCCAAAGCTCCAGGTCCTCCGGCAGCTGGCTCATCAAGTCTTGGTGAACACATACTCCTTCAAAGGGCATCCTGCGGCTTCCAGGTGCCCTGGCAGTTGGGATAGGCATTTAGGATAAACCCTTGGGCGTGTGCTCTCTCTGCGTGAGGGGCCAGCTCCTCGTTAGTTGCATGAGGGACGTGAATCGGGTACTGAGGAAGCACGCCTGGATGCAGAGCCAGCAGTTCTGGGTGCAATTCCCACTGTGCCACTAGTTGCGGCTTCTCCTTGAGTCTCTTTTTCTCAGAAACAGCAGAACAGGAGTGATGATAATCTCCACTTCACAGAGTTTCCATGATGACTCCGAAAAGTGCATGGAATGTGGAAAAGTACTCACCCAAGGGTGCGGAAGATCAAGGGGGAGTGTCCGGAGTTCTCTGCTCTCCTCTAGGTGGAAGTGCCCAGTGGGGAAATGACTCTCCCCATCAAAGGCAGAGGGAGGGCTAACTCTTCCCTGCCTCAGGGCAGGAGGGAGTTTATGCTGATTGGTATGGGGAACAGACATCCAGGCCCCAGAACTCTGAGTACCAAGGTCATAGGGAGAGAAGTCATTTGGGGATTTGGGGTGGTACTAGTAGGGCAAACCAATTAGACAGAAGTAACCTCCAAGATAGCTAATTCACCAAGACTGTGCTCACAGCCAACTGAACCACTGTAGATGCTGAGAATTCCCTGCAGGTCCATGGAAGGGGCATCCAGTGAAACTCGGCAGTGAGCCCCCAGTCAGGGAATACAGAAGCTGGAATGAGAGGACTCCTGCCTGAGTCAGGTCAGAGATAACTCCCCCCGTAACTCTCAGACCTCCCCTGACCCATGGTGTACAAACTGGAGAAGGTTCTCATTGTAGAGTGTGGGATCAGTCATTCCCAGCAAACCCTTCTGTTATGCTCACAGGAGCCCCAGGTATTGGCGATGAGGGAAGCCAACCTAGGTAGACTCTGTCTATAAGCTTAGTGATTCTAGTTCTCAGGATAGGCCAACCGAAGAAGCTCCCTAATTCCTAGTCTTTGTTGGAAAAAAATGATCTCTTAGGCAGACTGGCTTCTCTCTGGACATGCTTCCTGGGACACCAGCTCCCAGCACAATTCCTGGCCCCTCATCAGCACTCAGTGAATGATCATGCTTTCATTCCCCCATGGGATGTACTGCCATCCAGACGCAAGAAAACAACACTCATGGTCTAATATTTGTACCCAGCCTATTGGAGAAGGACTTCTGGAAGCAGTCTGCACCCAATGCTGCAGAAAGAACCGAGACCCCAGACCCCAGCACATCTTAAAGGAGAGAAAGCCAAGCATCCCAGGCCCAGGATCTCCAGCTGTCTGGACCCAGTTAACAAGGCAGACAGCTTTTGCTGCAGTCCCTGAGCATCACAGCTCCTCCAGATGCTAGGCTGGGCTCTGGGGGTTCAGAAAGGCATAAGACACATCTTTGCCCTCAAAATGGCTATCCTCAGACTTGTAAATAGGTCTGAGTGATAGGGAACAGAGGCACGGAGTAGGGTAAGTGTTGAAAGAAGGACAGGGGTTGGGTCGTGAAAGACCTTGAATGTCAAGCTAAAGGACTGTCTTTGTCCCACGTTCAGGAGAGAGAGAGGGTCCCCAAGTTTCTCTAAGCTCACAAGTGATAAGATCAGGTGTGACCATGAAAGGAGAGGGAAAGAGGGGCCCTGCCTGTCCCCTGGGCTCACAGCCTGGCCCCCAGAGCAGTGCCGATGGGCATGTCAGCTCCCCTGGCCCACAGAGTCCAGGTGCCAGGTGGCTTCGTCCCTGCTCGCTTGCTCACTTTACCCCCAGGCTCCTTATGCTTCTTGCCAGCATGATCAGAGGATTTGGATGGTCTTGTTGAAGGCCCAGAAGTCTTCAGACTTCACAGTGTAATATAACTGTTAGAGCACTGGCTTGGAGACAGGCAGGTTGGGTTCTAGAACCAAATTTCCTTTCTGAATGACTTTGAACGGGACATGACCACTCTCTGAGCTGGGTTCTGTTACTGGAGAACAGCTTTGCTCATTGCTGGAGGGGAGGGGGTGTGCAATGAGATCATGTGTGTCAAGGCAGCTTGTGTGCCCTGAGCAACCAGAATGAGGTCCATCAATGCTCGCCGAACATGAACCTAGCAGCTCAGGCTGGGAGCTCTTCGGGAGGAAGTCTAGCCAGGCCCAGCCCAGCAGGAAAAAAGTTCCCTAACTGGGAGAATTCCGGGGATCACCAGTATTCTGAGACCATATCAGGCAGTGCTCTGACCCCTCCACTGTCCCCAGGGTGGGAGAGGCTGGGGCTCTGCTCCAAGTGTTTATAGGCTATTAATAGCTCGTAGCAGCAGGGCTGCAGGCCACTGTCCAAGGGACTTCTCTTTTCCCCGCTGCTCTCAGCTACTCTGCTCTTTAAACCACTTAGAAAGAGTTGTATTATTTGGGAAAGCTGGTGAGGGAGAGGGCATGAAATCCTTCCTAGAGAAGACCACCCCTTTCCCCCAAATTTTTGTTTCCCAACAAATATCTATATATTTCATCTATCTATATTTTTCTATATATTTCTAGTAAGGTAAATGAAAGTCTTCCTTTTCTGCTCTTTGAGGCTTTTTTTTTTTTTTTTTTTTTTTTTTTTGTGGTATGCGGGCCTCTCAGTGTTGTGGCCTCTCCCGTTGCGGAGCACAGGCTCCGGACGCGCAGGCTC
>NC_041229.1:66965746-66983311 GCF_002837175.3 Physeter macrocephalus
GCGTCCCCTGCATCGGCAGGCGGACTCTCAACCACTGCGCCACCAGGGAAGCCCTCTTTGAGGCTTTTTTTAGATTTTGTATAAAGAGGAGTTCACGTTGTAAAGCACTTTGACATTTTTTCATTTAATCCTTATCCTGAGGTAGCGGCTCCATATATCCCCATTTTGTAGGTAAGAAAACTGAGGTTCTGAGAGCTTATGTGATTCAGCAAAGAGCTGCAGAGCTGGCAGTGGAATCTCCAGGATCAAGGTCAGTATTTCTTCCTCCAAGTCCTGCACTCTTTCTAGTGCCCCCGCCCACCCTCCCTTGTTTCCCTAAGGAACTCCCTCCAATGGCTTTTCAGAGTTTCTCTGAAGAGCACAGGAGCCAAGAATTCAGAGTTTGAAAGGACCTGCTGCATTTCCCACACAAGGCAGGAACCCCTCCCACGATATTCCTGGCAGATGGACGTCCTGTTTCCGGGAAGGGGAAGGGAGGAGAACCAACATTAACAAACCGGTGAAGGAGTGGTGAAGGAGTGTATCACATAAGTCGCCTTCAACTAGAGAAAGCATAAGTTCTGACCTGACTGGCCTAAGTCAGAAGGAAACTTCATCTATTGATGTAACAAGAATTCCAGGGCTGGTTAATTCGGTGGCTTTGTGATGTCATCAAGGACACAGGTTCTTTCTGGGGTTCAGTGCTGCCATCCTCAGGGGTCAGTGTTTCTCCACATGGGCCTGAGACGGCTGCCTCCGTTCCAGACCTCACAGGCAGGCTCAAGAAAAGCCAGTGGAAACAGAACAGGATTTATTTCCCCCTATGTGTCTTCTTCTTCCTCTTTTTTAAAGCAAAAACACCTTTCCTGGCATCCCTTAGTGATGTTCCCACATGTCTCCTCGGCCAGGACTGAGCCTCACGGCCACCCTTAAGACAATCTCAGGCAAAGGGAGTGAGATCACCAGGATGACTGGCCTGAAATCATGAATATTTATTATGCCTCCCTGCGTCATGGAGAGGGAGCATGGAGCCCTGAATACAATCAGGATTCTGCCAGCAAGGGAAAAGGGGAGAATGGTTTGGGCGGAGCTGACCAACTATCTCTGGTGCTGGTAAATGCTATTTTCTCTGGCTTTAGGTGAAAAAAAAAAAATGACATTGAGAAGAACTCAATGACTTGAATCCTTGTCTGTTGGATTTTACCCAGCCTCTCACTCACTTCTGTAACCCCAAGTGTATCCAGAACAAGGCTTTTCAGATAGGTGGTGCTCAACAAACCAGCTGGATTTAATGCAACAGACATTTAGGGGTTGCCTACTATGTGCCAAGAAGTTTGTAGGGTGATGGGGGTACAGAGATGAACAAGGCAGAGTCTCTACCCTTGAGCTTACAATCTGGTACCTTTGGGTTATTATTATTTTTATTGTTGTTATTATTAACTAACATTTACTTAAACACACATAATGTGCTACAAGTTTTGGAAATATATAACATTCATGTCAAGATTCAGGGTATTTTTTTGTACTCCATTTAACAAAGAATTGACACTGTGGGGCAGGAAGTAACTTGCCCAAAATCTCAGGGTCCGTGGGCGTCAGGCACAAGGACAAACTCAGGTCTGCCTAATTCAGAGACCACTCTCTTTCTGTCAGTCTTGTTCTCTGTGCCCCTGGCCCTACTGATGTTCTAGCTTACCAATTAAAAAATGTATAAAGTTAAACTAGCATGAGGGTATGTAGGTCTCAAAAGTTATTGTCATAAGGCCAATTTTTGCTTATCTCTTCTGGTCTTTTTTGATCTACTCAGTAGAGATTGCCCTTGCCCTTCCAAGAGATGCAAAGTTGAGCAGTTTTGCCATTTTCTTCTGACTCTTAACGCCTCACATAAAGATTCCAGCAAAACAGTTAGAAGATTCAAATGTCTCTCCTCCCTCAGCTGGAGGAATGTCAGGGAGAACCCACAGTCAGGGATGTGGGATGCTTCTCTCTTTGCTCTTTAGACAACAGATTTTCCTCAGGTCAGAATCACTGGTGAGCCATTTCTGGAATCCAGCAGTTCCTCCACTTTACCACCAGCCTCTGGTACCTCTGGGCCTTCTAGAACTGCCTCAGGATGATCCAGGGAACACGCTCTAAGATGCCACAGGAGTAAATGACAGACATTTGTTGGCCAGCTTTGCTCAGAAGTGTCCTTCTTGACATGTCATGCATGTGCTTCAGGATCCCACTGGTCCGCTATGAACCCATTCTTCTCTCTTCACCAGCACACACTGCTGGATGTTACTGGGGTGTACTCTGCTGAGTTCATCTCCCTCTCTGGATTGAGGATGCTTTGTGCCTTAAAACCGATCTGCTGCCATCCTCCTGGGAGCCCAGAGTCCCAGGAGCAGGCACTCAGACACCCATCTGGCCCAGGAAGTCTGTTTGAAAGGGATTATAAGAAATTCCATAAACATCGCTCCCTAAACCCCAGTGAATCCCACTGCAGGCCTCTCAGTGCCCTGGGCTGTCGTGTCTGGAATCTGAACTCCTTAGAGCACAGACGTATTTCTACGTTGGATGCACCCAGGAAGCTTTCTCCTCTCCCTCGGGGGCAAAGAGCGATGGGCTGCTTCTCAGAACACTTCAGGCTCTGTGCCAGTTACTCAAAGTTCTTCTCCTTAAATAAGTGCTTTCTGGGGAAATTTGGTCAATAACCTCCCACTGGGCTCCCAGGGCTCACAAGGTCTTCAGAGGTTGGGCTCGGGGTGAATGTGGGCCTAGCCTCTGTCATTTTTATCACCTTCTCTCCCCAGCTACCTCTACCTTCTCTCACCTGAGTTCCAGTCTCCCCGCTTTTGTTCACCTTAGTTTTTCTTGTCTCAGTCTCTTCTCCTGGATGCTAAATAAGACCTTCTTGCTTATGGCCGGTGTTGTAACACAGAACAAGCAGAGGCCTGAGATTCAGGCTACAGCCAGGTTCCAATCCCCATACTTCTACTTACCGCTCTGAGTTCTAAAGTAACTCTCCTGAGACCCAATTTCCTCTTTTGTAAAACAGGGTTAATAGTTCCTACTTCACAGTGCTGTTGGTGGATTAAATGAGATCTTTTCTGTAGGGGGACTGGTACATAGCCTGGCATATTGTCGGATACACAGTCCATGTCAGTCAGTGTCACACCATGTAGCCCCACCTAAACAGGCTCACTAGTGCTCCATATAGGTTTCTTGAACTAACCTGAAACAGACATTTTCCAGGTTTCTGGGCTGCACTGGAAGGGTTTCCTCAACCACCCCTACTTCAGTTTTCTTTTAAAAAAATCAGAAGCTTGAAAGTTGAGGAGGGACTGGAGAGAGGGCAATGAAGTAAGCCGGATGCTAGAAGCCCAGACTGCCTTTGGCTTAGTCCGGATTTGAGGGAAACCTGGAATTACTGCGATTTCATCACAGCAGCTGGTCCAAGATAAACCTGCCAGAACTGCTCAGAGGACAGATCTGGATTGCAGTGATAGCCGGGGCCTGCTGAGAAGCAAGGAGAAACTATTTATCTGACATTTCTTCAACCCCAACCAAGAATTGTCTTTGGCTCAAGATGCCATTGGGACTGGTTTTCGTTTGCGTGGAGCTCATTTGAGCATCGCGCCTCTGACAGCAGAGACTTCTTAGAAAGACTTCCATTCCCCTGCCTCCCTTCCACGTGTGTCTTTCTCCTAATTCGGAAATAATGACTCATCCAGGAAGGCTAATCCCCTGGTCTTACTTGTGCTTGGATTGAGCCAGAAACTCACATATAGGTTTTCTCTGATTCGGTTCCCCACCCAGCCTGTACAGGCCTGGGCAGCAGTGAAGAGGGCCACCAAGGAATATTTGCCCTCCTTCCAAATTGGCAGGCTTCATCTAATCGAACCCATGTTAACCAATGTGGCACATTTTAATACACTTCGCTGTTTCAAGCTGTGACAGAAAATGAGAGTGTGAATCTTCTTAACAGCCGCTTCTAGAGTGGCTGTCTGAAATCTCTGCATCTTTGACTCTTTGGTGCCAACCAAAGAAAGACTAGTCCATTTATTATATATGTTGGAGGGGTTTTAAGACAGTCATGTCTGGATGAAAATGCCACCATTCTTGTAATATTATTATGTAGATTCTACACTTTTCAAATAGGCAGATTTGGGGCGTGGTATGAATAATCTAGGAATAGAATAGTGAGGTATTTCTTGAGACAACAATCCAGAATGAATCCAATCAGATCAGCATTATCTGCTTCCAGCTAGTCACCTTATTCCAAGGGCATTGCCCGGAGCTCCTGGAGCTGCCTTAGGGGCCTGTTGTATGTCTTTGGTTCATCATTTTTAGTCAAAGCCAAGTGCAAGAGTGGCCTTTGCTGCACTGCCATGGCCAAAGGTCAGAAACAAATGTTCATCAAAAGGGGACTGGCTAGCGGAGCAACTAAGCCTGTGTGCCACAGCTACTGAGCCTGCACTCTAGAGCCCGTGAGCCACAACTACTGAGCCTGTGCGCCACAACTACTGAAGCCCACATGCCTAGAGCCCATGCTCCGCAACAAGAGAAGCTACCGCAATGAGAAGCCCACGCACCGCAACGAAGAGGAGCCCCCACTCGCCGCAACTAGAGAAAGCCCACGTGCAGCAACGAAGAACCAGTGCAGACAAAAATAAATAAATAAATTTTAAATATATATATATATATATATATATATATATATATATATATAAAGGAGACTGTCTAAATTAGTTATGATACATCCAGCCAATGGAATGCCAAATAATCATTAAAAAAAGAATGATGTAGCAAGAATAAACCAGTGTTGTTAGAGACCCATATTGAAGAAATAGATTCTAGTCATATTGGTTATATCTCTGGGGAGGAAAACTAGAGGAGGCAGAGGGGCAAGGGAAAGCAAGAAGTTTTGTTTTCATCATCTAATTTTTATACATGTTGCATTTTGTACCTTGTATTACCCATATACACAATAATAAAATAATTGATTTTTCCAAAATACATTCAGAGTCCAGCCCCAAAAAAGAGGGTTGAACTAGCTATATAATTCAAACAATTATAATCACTAGCATTCTCATCTGCTGAGCACTTAACCTGTATCAGCCTTTATATTAAAGCTACTTACTACACACTTTATCTTATTTTCTCCTCAAAGAAATCTTATGAAGTAGATTTTACCATCTTTATTTTAGAAATGAGGACACTGTGACTCAGAGTTTTTAAAAGTTGCCTACGGAGGGCTTCCCTGGTGGCGCAGTGGTTGAGAGTCCGCCTGCCCATGCAGGGGACACGGGTTCGTGCCCCGGTCCGGGAAGATCCCACATGGCGCAGAGCGGCTGGGCCCGTGAGCCATGGCCGCTGAGCCTGCGCGTCCGGAGCTTGTGCCCCGCAACGGGAGAGGCCACAACAGTGAGAGGCCCGCGTACCGCAAAAAAAAAAAAAATTAAAAAAAAGTTGCCTAAGGTTACACAATCCACACAAGGCAAAACTGGGATTCAAACCTAGGTTGGGCTAACTTTTTCCATTGGCCCCTGGGGGCCTCCTACCATCACTCAATGAGACTGCATCTCCATCCTCATTCCATCCCCAGGGCCTGGAAGAGTACTTGGCACACAGGAGGTGTCTAATACATGCTGAATGAATGATAAACAGAAAGCAAAACAGTGAGAACAAGACTCAGACAGAAATTCCTTAAAAGGAATGTTACACATGTTTGAGCATCTTAGAATTGCAGGATAACATCCCTCTGAGGTTACTTGGAAGACAGCAACCTTCATTTGGACGGCTATATTCTGCTGTGTTTGCTGAAAACAAAATAGTCACGTTGTTTTTAGTCACACCTCACAAAGCCTCATTGCTTCAAAATGCTTTCTGCTGTAAGAGGATTTCACAACAAGGAGAACCAGAGAATGTGGTTTTCATTAGGCTACCTTTAAAAATAACTTTCAGATGGGATCATGTGAACAAATAAGTATTTCTCTTTTGTTTTATCTTCTGTTTTTCTTCATGATTGTTGGAAAATTCCAACAAGCTTAGCCATTCATTTCAGGGTGAATTTGGGACCCAAACAGTTAAATATCAGCCAATTTGGCTTCCTTCTGCCTCCCAGCCAAGGAGATGAATGGAATGTTCATGAGGTCGCTTGGCAGGCATCCACATTCCTATGGGAACGTTGCAGCAGGGAGAGCTTTGGGACACTAAGAGGCAAATGTGTGGGAGTTATGGGGCAAACTGCAAATGATCCAAAGTCTCAGAAAAATGTGTGGAGTGCCATTGGCCCAAGGATGCTTTGCAGAGGACCAGCTAAGTCTCCGCCCTTGCTCACATCCCTGACACAACAGGAATCACACTGTTCAGTACTTTCCTACAGCCTCCCAGGAGTGGAATGGTACGGGCCACTTCCCTCACCACTGCAGATAGAAGCTTATTAAAAGAATTTCATCAAAGAGTCCCACTTCTTCAGCTGATCTTTATATTCGTTCCTCTTTCTCGCATCCTCAAGAAAATGACTAGGGGAATGTGCCCAACCCCCTCTTCCCCACCCCCAAAGCTTTCTCTGTCCTTCCCCAAGAAAGGGACTCAAACCCAGTGCATTTTCATTTTCCTGAAGTGCTTCCTTGTGTCGTTTAAAATGTACTCGAGAGACCAGGTGAGCTCACCAGATTTCCGCATTACGACCCCCTCCAGCTTTTAGAAAAGGCCACATTTAATGGAGGATGATGGAGAAGTGGGATTTTCTGTTTAAAATTAGAAACTGTGATATTCATGTTCTCCCCCAAAGAGCAGCTCATCAGAAATTTTCTTACCACCACACTAAAAAGGAAGCTTGAGCCTAGAGCTAGGCATCCAGAGACTTCTGTGTGTCCCCCAAACATCTCCTGTGCTGGTCATACTGAGAAATGCTCCCTGCTGGGAGCCCTGTGCTCTGATTCCCCCTCCCACTTGGTGGCATTGGTACCAAGGAGTGGTAAACACTTGAGAAGAGTTCTCTGTAGTAAGCTGGGCTGTTAAGACTTTTTTATCTTGGCACCATTAGGCTAGGATATGGATCATCTTAATCTCCAGTGTTTTCAGAAAGACACCTTTCCATTTCATCTCCAAAGGCTAAGAGATAAACTAGTAGGTCCCTGGCTTTGTTGGTGAGGCCCTAACTAATTAATGTCCCTGAAGGCAAAACTATCAGTCTCTCCCAAGGCCAGCAAACCAGGCTAAGATTACAAGGAAGGACTATCTGGGGGAGAAACAGTAGTTTCTAGGGAGGGAAACAGCATCCTGGCTTTGTTGGTACCATAGGGCACCAAAACCTTAGAAGCCTTCAGGACCAGAACAAAAAGCATAAAGGAATAAAATAGCACGGAAATTACTTTAATATAATATAATATTAATATAATATAATCATCTGCTCAGCCCATAATCTAGCTTCCAGAGAAGCTGCATTTCTTTGGCCACAAAAGTAGCCCCTGGCTACAGCATTATCTGAACATATGCCCCGCTCCCCACCCCCTGGCTAATTGATCACTGATGGACACCTGACCCAAACTGAACATATCAGATTCTCTGTCCAGGAGTTTATATTTGGGATCCAAAGATGCAACATGTCCCAGTTAGCCATTTGAATTGAAGAGATGTATTTTAGCAGCAGTGGAGTAGCCTAGCCATCTTTTGTCCTGTAGATAGAGAGGCCTAAAACCCCCTCTGTAGAAAAAGAAGAAGAAGAATGAACTGACCAGGTGAACAGAAGCAGAGAGAGACCATGTAGAGTCAGACAGCCCCTGAACGACCCTGACCCTGGCTCCTAAGGGTATCTTTGCTCAGGCCTGGGCACATCCTTGGATTCTACAAAACCCATCTATTCTTATAATAATCCCTCTCCCCCTATTTTCTTTGATTAAGCTTGTATGAGTGGGTTTCTGTTACTTATAACCTAAAGAACATTGGCTAAGGCAGAAGCCCAGAAAGATCCACAGGCCAAGGTAGGAACAGAGAGCGTTCAGGTAACATTTGTAAGGTGAAGTGGTCGACCTGGGCATCAGGATGGAACTGCAACTGTCCTCACCTCGTCTAGACTGCCCTCCTCCACAAACCCTGAAGAGTTTGTTGTTGTTGTTTTCTTACGCAACTAAGATATATGTATACACACACACACACACACACACACATATATACTCTTAGTAAAGTTCCCAACAATATAAAAGTATATAGAATAAATACAGAGGTCTCTCATCACTTACCTAATCATAGATCCTACCTCCAAGATTACCTTTGCTCGTGCCATATTTCATGCAAACTAAAATGCCATCAATTGTCAGATACATGCTCATTTCTGAGATGTTAAAAGATGAAAGGAGATACAGTAGTATGTTGGGTATCTTTTCACATATTTTTCTCAGCATTCCACATATCCATAGATTTTTGTCTGGTTATTAGTTTTTATCATTAATACATTCATTCCAAGCACATTGTTCTTCAACTGCCTTCTGAACATTTCTTGGAGCATCTTCCTTTTCAGTAGAAGATTTTGTTCTCTCCACGACTGTATCTCGAGTGCTAGAACCGTCCCTGGAACATGGTAGGAACTCAAGAAAGAAAGAAAGTTTCAACTAATGAAATGTCCAGCCTCTTTTGTTCTAATGTCTACATGGTCTTCAATAGTATTTACTCAACCTTTCCCCATTAAAGTAATCAGAATGTTTACTTTATTCAAAGAGATGGTTCCTTCCCATTTTTTTTTACCTTTTACAAATAATACTACTTACAAATAATACCAAATATCCTGGCTCCACTGTGTTTATAGAACAGAAATGGTCATCATCACTGAGTTACAGATGCTATTATAAACACTTTACATGCATTACCTTATTTAATAGTCTCGAAAGCCATCTGAGGTTGGTGCTATTATTATCATTTCCATTTTTCAGATGAAAAAACTGAGAAAAAAAGAGGTTAAATGACTTGCCCCCAAAGTCAGCAGGGAATAAGTTAATAGGCAAGGATTTAGATCCCAGGCAACCTTGCTCCAAAGGCCAGGCTCATATCACTGTGCTCCTTTGTTTGGCTGGATATCTTGAAGTTGAATTGTTATGTCTGACGGAAAGAACATTTGAATCCAAAAATGCTGCATCAATTTAATTCCCTCCCTCACTGTTTGAGAATAACTGCTTCCCACCACCCTGGCCAGTAATGGATGCTATCAGTTTTTAAGTCATTTTAAAATATAGGTAAAAAATAGTATTTCAGCATTCATTTAATTTGTATTTCCAGATTTACTGTGACATTAAGCTTGATTTCCATTGATTATTGGCTATTTGTATTTTTCCTATGAATTGCCTGCTCATTTTCTCTGCCCACTTTTTCTATTGGGTTCTCTGTCTTTTGGTTATTGATTTTTAGGAACTCTGAGTATTATTATAAATGTGGCAAAAAGTTTCACCTAGGCCATTTCTTTGATATGATATAGTTTGTCACACAAAAGTTTTTAAAATCTGATGGAATTAAATTCATCCGTTTCTTTCTACATATGGCTTCTGACTTTTGTGTCCTCTCCCACTCACAATGATAAAGGATTCTATTTCCTTCTTCTAACATTTTATTTTTAGGTTTAACTCTATATTCCATCTGGAACCTATTTGGGGATAAAACTTGGACTCTAACTTTTTAAGTGAAGACCCAGTGTTCCTATCACTATTCTTTGCTCTGTTTATCATACATTAAATTTCCATAAATGCAAGGATCTGTTTCTAGACCTTCTGTTTCATTGTTTTAATGGTCTATTCCTGAGCCACAGTATGTATGTAAAGCACAGAGACACAGTCAGCACATAATTAATGTCAATTATCTCCTTCATCTCTTGTTATCCTTCCTGTATTCTTTTTCTTTTCACAGTTCCAATCTATAAATTCATGCCTCTGTTATTTTTCTTATCTATTTAGAATCTTTCACCCTGAATTTTAGGGTACACATCTGACTGCCCTCGTCTCTAATGAAATGAGATAATGTGGTCACTTAACCAAATCATTTTTGTGTAGCTTTATAGCTGTAAATAACACAACTCCCTCCCAGTCTTATTAAACCAGCCAATCTCTCCTCATTAATCAGAATAAAAAACAGTTGAATTTCTTCAGGTCACTTCTTAGGGTTCCTGGAGATAAAATCATTCACAAGTCTGCTTGCCAATCATTCTGCTGTTAGCTGAACCTGAGGTTTTGGGAAAGGATCCAGAGAGACAACTCCCCATCATGGCTACAGTGCCATTTGTGTGCTTTCTGTTGTTGGTTCAGATGGGATCACTGGATGTCTCCCCATGGCCATGTGACCTGCCACAAAGTCCCACAGGTGTCCTCACCACCGCCAGGTTTATTGATTCTCACTCAAGTGACCCACGTTCCACCCCTGCCCCTTCTCATAGAGCTGTTTCTGTGAATGAAGGTGATTCTTCTGTCAGCATATTCCAGTTCAGCTCCAGCCTCCACAGAATCAGTGACACTATGAGATCCCTCTCAAGTCATGAATAAAAATCTCACATTTATTCTGCAAGTTACCTATTTTCTATACATTGGTGTTTTAATATTTGGGGCCATAATAATCTAGTCCCTATTCACTGTTTCTCCGTATAATGCAGAACATCTGGTTAAGAGCATGGCTCCAGAAGCCAGTCGGCTCTGTCTGACCCCAGCTGCCCCCTCAACCAGCCATGCAACTCAAGCCTCTGTCTACCTCAGTTTCCTCATTTGTAAAATGGGGGCGATGATGACAATAAACCCATCTTATAGAGTTGCTGTGAGGCTAAATAAATTAATAATTATACAGTACTTGGAACAGTGCCTGACACATAATAAAGCCCTGGAACTATTTGCTAAAATAAGTTAAATGAACCATAAAGCCTTTCCTACATTTTCATTAATCGCCCCATGTCATTCCTTCTACTCCACATAAAAATTGCTTTATTTACGTTTCTCTCTCCTTAAATATTCATTTGAAAATATTCTTTAGTTATATCAGCTAGGCTTGGAACATATATGCTTTTTCCCATCCTCCATAGATGCCCTGCAGATTTCTGAGATTGATAAGCCCATAGAAATAATAGTAGTGAAAGTACAATAATAATAATAAAGAAGTTTGCAAGGCCTGTATGAAGAAAACTTTTAAACTCTCCTGAAGTAAATAAAGGATTTGCCTGAGTGAGTAGGAAGATTCAGTATCACAAAGATGTCAATTATCCTTGAGTCAATTTGTAAATTAACTCAATAAACATACCGATAAGTTTTTCAGAACTAGGGAAGGTGATTCTAAAAATTATGTGAAAGAGAAAAACTAACATATCCTGGAAAATTCTGAAAAAGAAGAGAAATGAGGAGGGAAATATACTTAGCAGATTTTAAAACTTCTTTATAGAGTCTCATGAGCTCTTGGTACATGAAGTCACAGACTGACCAGTAAAACAGAATAAGAAATTAGCCTTTAGTGTACAATAAAGGAGACATCTCAAATCATGGGGAAAGATGAACTATCCAGTGATGGTGTGGGGGGCAGTTAGTAGCCATCTTGAAAAACCATAGCAGTCAATTCTCATCAGCAGTAGTTACATTCTATAAAAATACTGCAAACACTGAATTAGTGAACACTGAACCGCTTTTGCTAGGAGAAATACAGGGTTAGGGTTCTGCAAGCCTCTGGTCACAACAATTTCATCAGCTGATCAACAGATACCTTGTTTTATGTGTCTTTCTGTTTAAAGACACCTTATTAATATACATTGCTGACTCAACATTTAACTCATGGCCAATAGCACTATAACTCATGCCTGAACAAAGCTTATCTAGCACCCATATTTTCCCTGTAAGGCACTATAATAATAAGCTTCTTGTGCTTGAGAACACTAGATAGCATTTCAGCGCTACACTTGGGGGCCATTTTAAACAGCGAACTTCCCAACAAACACAGCACGGAAACGCAAAATGTGGTGCTAAATAGACCACAGAAAGAACATTGGTTTCCAGTGCTAGAGCTGAAACAAGAAAGCAGAGCATCATCTTGGTCAACCTCAGCTGGCAACATGCACATGACAGGCAACTCAAATTTCCACCACTACTTATATGTCCACAAGTGACAGCACAAGCAACGTGAGATTAATTTTGGAGTTACAAATACATTTTAGCAAGTAGGTGAATTTGTAAATGCAGAATCTGTGAATAATGAAGATAGATGTAGTTAGAACCATATCTCACATTACATACTAGGATAAATTCTGAAGCATCAAATCTTGAAGTGTTAAAAAAAGTAATCATAAAGTATTAGAAAAAATAATGGACATTGTTCTTTATAACCTTGGAATGGAGAAGAACTTTCTAATCAAAGCACAAAATCAAAAAGCCACAAATAAAAATTTTTAAATTTGACTGCAGTAAAAGAAACAAAAACAACTTTAAGACAAAAAAGAACTACTCTAACAGAAGTCAAACTTAACTTATTAAACGATCAAAATAACAAAAGATAAATGTCAAATTGGGAAAATATTTGCAATTCTTTTTTTTTTTTTTTTTTTTTTTTTTTGCGGTACGCAGGACTCTCACTGTTGTGGCCTCTCCAGTTGCGGAGCACAGGCTCCGGACGCGCAGGCTCAGCGGCCATGGCTCACGGGCCCAGCCGCTCCGGGGCATGTGGCGTCTTCCCAGACCAGGGAACGAACCCGTGTCCCCTGCATGGGCAGGCGGACTCTCAACCACTGTGCCACCAGGGAAGCCCTGCAATTCTTATAAGAACAGAAAGCTAACCTCCTTACAAAATAAAATGTCCTAGACATTGACAAGAAAAAAACTAAACTCCAATTTTAAAAAAACTGAAAAATGATATGAAAAATTCAAAGAAAAATTATATAGACAGTTCACAAATCATATGATATGGTGCTCAACTTTCATAATAAAAGGAATGTAAACTAAAGTTATATTTAGATATTATTTCTCATCAGACTAGCAAAAATCCAAAAGATTTTAGAATGGTGTGATGACACTGCTTTGAAGAAACAAGCATTTTATACATTTCCATTGGGGGTTTTAATGGTACAACCTGCAGTGAGGACAAGTTGTCAATAATTATCAGAATTCAAATGGATATAACCTTTGACCCAGAAATTCACTCTTAGGAATTTATCCTATACTTAGGCACATGCAAAATGACCAATGGACAGAGTTATTCATTGCAACATTATTAGCATTAGCCAAAGATTAGAATGTCAATAAAATAAGGATTAAATACACTATGGTTATTTAAACAATGGAAGACTGCAGCTGTAAAAACATATGAAAAAGTTCTTTATGGATTAACACAAAAAGATCCTGGAGATATACTGTTAAGTGAAGAGCAAGATGCAGAAGAATATTCATGTTATCCTTTGTATAAAAAGGAGAGAAGAAAAAATATTATGTGCACTGGATTGCATATGCATAAAAATTCAATGAAAGGATTATTAAGAAACTAATAACAATGGATTATTAAGAAACTAATAACAATTGTTACCTACTCATAGTAATGGAAACTGAGCAAATATAGGAATAAAGTGGGAAGGAGCTTGTTTTAGAATTACCAATATTCAACCCTTGGAAATGTATACCATATTCAAAAAATTAAGTAGATAATTTTATTTAAAAATGGAAGCTGGATAGATTGGATTATAAAATGAAGGCACATTATCATTTTATCGACACAAAATCAGAAAGGCAATTAGAAACTCCAGGAAGGGGAATTCCCTGGCAGTCCAGTGGTTAGGCCTCACTGCTTTCACTGCTGAGGGCTCCGGTTCGATCCCTGCTTGAGGAACTAAGGATCCATGAGCTGCGCAGCACGGCCAAAAAAACAACTCCCAGAAGAAAACAAACAAAATACTATACACAAAAGTCCTGGTCCAAACTGCAAGCAAACTAAAATTCATCATGATATCTGTAGATGATATGCTATATGCAAAGTGAATCCATTTAGCCTTGATGCTTAGGACAATTTCAGGACCTATCCATTCTCTGGGTCCCAGATTCTTGAGCAGTCAAATCAGGTCAGTGGGTACCGATTTCAATTCAGCCCCTCCTGTGACACACTCAGTGAAACTAAGATCAATGACATTCAAAAGGGAAGTTGTCATGACTGGAAAGTCACTGTGTGGCCCAGCCACCTTGTCTTTTTGTAAAATTACTAACCTAACTGTTAAAATTAACACTAAATCTAACTGTAAACAAAAGCACCTTTCTTTAAAACTCACACACTTCTCTAACAAGTAATAATCTAAAAACCCAACCTCGCTTTGGTCATTCTACCAGCCCCAGCAGGCTCTGGGAAGACAAGGATGATTCAAAGATGCAATGGAATAACGTAACTATCTTTGTGAAAATTCCCTGGCCATCACCAGCATGGTTTAGCTTCTCTTCACAGTCAGGCTGTGATAAGAAAAGAGATGTGTGCCAGAGAGTTCCATCTCATTTTCTCTCCACTCTTGCTGGGGTTTCAAGAGTTTCCATCCAGACTTTCTCTACCTGATTCAGACAATCCCTGAGAGGTTCCTGAGTACAGCGGAAGCCTTAGTTTATGGATATATGTGTGTAATTATGGCATTTCATTGTGGAATAGACTCAAGAGCAGTGGTCAGCAAACTACAGCCCACAGACCAAATCTGGCCAGCTGCCTGTTTCTGTAAATAAAATTTAATTGCAACATGGCTACAACCATGCATTTATGTATTGTTTATACCTGCTTTCATACTACAATAGCAGAGTTGAGTAATTGCAACAAGAGAACATACAGCCGGGGCTTCCCTGGTGGCACAGTGGTTGAGAATCCGCCTGCCAGTGCAGGGGACACGGGTTTGATCCCTGGCCAGGGAAGACCCCACATGCCGCAGAGCAACTAAGCCTGTGCGCCACAACTACTGAGCCTGTGCTCTAGAGCCCGTGAGCCACAACTATTGAGCCCATGTGCCACAACTACTGAAGCCGCACGCCTAGAGCATGCATGCTCCACAGCGAAAGAAGCCACCGAAATGAGAAGACTGTGCACTGCAACGAAGACCCAACACAGCCTAAAATAAATAAATAATTTTTAAAAATAAAAGAGAACATACAGCCTGCAAGCCAAAAATATTTACTACCTAGGCTTTTACAGAAAAATTTCACTGAACCCTGTACAAGAGTATCTAGGGCTGGCATCCAGCAGATTCCCAATGACAAAATCAGACAGACACGTAGCCTGAATTGCCACTACAAATCCTGCTTTGGAAGTATAGATATAGATAAAATCATCATTATTATCATACATAGTAAGCATATATATATGTATATGTCTGTGTGTGTATATGTATGACAGCACACTCTCACTACAAAATAACAGTAAGATCCGGAACAAGAGGTTCATTCAAAGGGACTGTAGCAATCTTATCCTCACTCTTCATTCTCACAAGAATCCAGTGCGTTCTACACACCTAAGGGAGGCAGCATAGTGTAATGCAAATAGCAGACAGATCCGGTTGAAAGCAGCCCACTCACATCCTGGTTCCCTGGCTCAAACAGTGAGACACCACATGTGAAGGGCACCACACATTGTCAGCACACAGTAAGTGGTGATTATTAGTTTTACCTCACCTATCCCCTTCTGCCTGGATCCCGCTCTTCTTTTCTTGCTTTTTTCATTCCCTGGTCCCATTTCCCAATCACCATTTCCTTTAATTACTAACAATATCTTTATTAAAACCCTTTCTCTTATGGGTATTTAGGTACTTAAAATTTATTTATTTATTTGGCTGAGTCGGGTCTTAGTTGCGGCACGTGGGATCTTTTGTTGCGGTGTGCAGGCTTCTCTAGCTGTGGTGCACAGGCTTCTCTCTAGTTGTGGTGTGCAGGCTCCAGAGCATGTGGGCTCAGTAATTATGGCATGCAGGCTCTCGAGTTGTGGCACGTGGGCTCAGTAGTGGCAGCACGTAGGCTCTCTAGTTGTGGCACGCGGGCTTATTTGTCCCGTGGCATGTGGGATCTTAGTTCCCCAGACAGAGATCGAACCCACGTCCCCTGCATTGGAAGGCAGATTCTTAACCACTGGACCACCAGGAAGTCCCAGGTACTTTTTTTGTTTTTTTAAACATCATTATTGGAGCACAATTGCTTTACAATGGTGTGTTAGTTTCCGCTTTACAACAAAGTGAATCAGCCACACATATACATATGTTCCCATATCCCCTCCCTCTTGCGTCTCCCCCCCACCACCCTCCCTATTCCAACCCTCTAGGTGGTCACAAACCACCTAGCTGATCTCCCTGTGCCATGCGGCTGCTTCCCACTAGCTATCCACCCTACGTTTGATAGTGTATATATGTCCATGCCACTCTCTCACTTTGTCACAGCTTACCCTTCCCCCTCCCCATATCCTCAAGTCCATGCTCTAGTAGGTCTGTGTCTTTATTCCCGTCCTACCCCTAGGCTCTTAGTCCATTGACATTTAAAGTAATTACTAATAGGTATGTACTTATTGCCATTTTATTACCTGTTTTCTGGTTTTTTTGTAGTTCTTCTCTGTTCTTCTTTTTGTTTCTTCCTTTGTAGTGTGATGATTTTCTTTAGTTGTATTCTTGTGTTCCTTTCTCTCTAGTTCTTGTGTAACTATTATAGGTTTTTGCTTTGTGGTTTTCATGGGGCTCATATATGTTGACCTATAAGTATATCTACTTGTTTTAAATAGGTAGTCTTTTAAGTTTAAACACATTCTAAAAGATCTATGTTTTTTACTCTCTTCCCCCACATTTTGTGTTTTTGATGTCAAATTTTACATTTTAATGTTTATCCTTTCACTGTTTATTGTAGTTATAGTTGATTTTGCAATTTTTCATCTTTTAATCTTCATACTAGCTTATTTAAGTGGTTGATACTCAGCCTTTAATGTATATTTGCCTTTACTAGTGGGATTTTTTCTTTCCTGTAGAGTCTTAACTTCTTGTTATAGTCTTTTCTTTTCCAGATGAACTCTTTTAGTTTTTGCTTGTCTGAAAAGTTCATTATCTCTACTTCAATTCTACGTCTTCCACAGTAGAGTATCCTAGGTTGTAGATTTTACCCTGTTACCCCTCTGAATATATCATATTACTCCCTTCTGGCCTGCAAAGTTTCTGCAGAAAAATCAGCAGATAGCCTTATGGGAATTACATCGTATATGACTTACTTTTTTTCTTGCTGTTTTTAGAATTCTCTCTTTAACTTTGTCATTTTAATTATGATATATCTTGGTGTGAGTCTGTTTAGGTTCATCTTGTTTGGGACCCTCTGTGCTTCCTGTATCTGGATATCTATTTCCTTTTTAAGGCTTGGGAAATTTTCGGTCATAATTTCATCAAATACATTTTCAACCCCTTTCTGTATTATTCTTCTGGGATCCTACATGTAGCTGTCCAGTTTTCCCAGCACCACTTATTGAAGAGGCTGTCTTTTCTCAACTGTATATTCCTGTTTTTTATTTTTTTTTTATGTTTTTTTTTTGTTTTTTGCGGTACATGGGCCTCTCACTGTTGTGGCCTCTCCCATTGCCGAGCACAGGCTCCGGACGCGCAGGCTCAGCGGCCATGGC
>NC_041229.1:66983528-66983963 GCF_002837175.3 Physeter macrocephalus
GTTCTGTAAAAAATGCCAGTGGTAGTTTGATAGGGATTGCATTGAATCTGTAGATTGCTTTGGGTAGTACAGGCATTTTCACAATATTGATTCTTCCAATCCAAGAACATGGTATATCTCTATTTGTATCATGTTCCAATCCAAGAACATGGTATATCTCTATTTGTATCATCTTTAGTTTCTTTCATCAGTGTCTTATAATTTTCTGCATACAGGTCTTTTGTCTCCTTAGGTAGGTTTATTCCTAAATATTTTATTCTTTTTGT
The DNA here is from genome assembly GCF_002837175.3 of Physeter macrocephalus. Taxonomy (NCBI): domain Eukaryota; kingdom Metazoa; phylum Chordata; class Mammalia; order Artiodactyla; family Physeteridae; genus Physeter; species Physeter macrocephalus. The sequence continues at coordinate 66,983,795 of NC_041229.1, forward strand.
TGCAATGGTAAATGGGAGTGTTTTCTTAATTTCACTCTCAGATTTTTCATCATTAGCGTGTAGGAAAGCCAGAGATTTTTGTGCATTAATTTTGTATCCTTAGGAATAAACCTACCTAAGGAGACAAAAGACCTGTATGCAGAAAATTATAAGACACTGATGAAAGAAA
>NC_041229.1:66986526-66986710 GCF_002837175.3 Physeter macrocephalus
AGGTCACTTATCCGTTCTTCTGCCTCAGTTATTCTGCTATTGATCCCATCTCGAGTATTTTTCCTTTCATTTATTGTGTTGTTCATTGTTGTTTGCTTCCTCCTTAGTTCTTCTAGGTCCTTGTTAAATGTTTCTTGCATTTTGTCTATTATATTTCCAAGATTTTGGATCATCTTTACTATCA
>NC_041229.1:66987149-67002340 GCF_002837175.3 Physeter macrocephalus
GGCTCACTCAGGCCGGGGGGAGGGAGGGGTACGGATGCGGGGCGAGCCTGCGGTGGCAGAGGCCGGCGTGACGTTGCAGCAGCCTGAGGCGCGCCGTGCGTTCTCCCGGGGAAATTGTCCCTGGATCACAGGACCCTGGCAGTGGCAGGCTGCACAGGCTCCTGAGGTGTGGAGAGTGACCTGTGCTCGCACACAGGCCTCTTGGTGGTGGCAGCAGCAGCCTTAGCGTCTCATGCCCGTCTCTGGGGTCCGCGCTGATAGCCGCAGCTCGTGCCCATTTCTGGAGCTCCTTTAAGCGGCGCACTTAATCCCCTCTTCTCGCGCCCCAGGAAGCAAAGAGGGAAGAAAAGGTCTCTTGCCTCTTTGGCAGCTCCAGACTTCTCCCGGACTCCCTCCCGGCTAGCCGTGGTGCACTAACCCCTTCAGGCTGTGTTCACGCAGCCAACCCCAGGCCTCTCCCTGCGATCCGACCGAAGCCCGAGCCTCAGCTCCCAGCCCCCACCCGTCCCGGCGGGTGAGCAGACAAGCCTCTTGCGCTGGTGCGTGCCGGTCGTGCTGGTGAGTGCCGGTCGGCACCGATCCTCTGTGCGGCAATCTCTCCGCTTGCAGGGAGGAAGGTGATCTCCTTGTCTTACTCTTCTGCCGTCTTCTCTCCTCCTCCCAGGTACTTATTTTTTAACTGCAAATTATTGAAGGCTGGAAGCTTCACTGAGTTGCCACTAACAGCCTTCCCTGGTGGCACAGTGGTTAAGAGTCTGCTTGCCAATGCAGGGGACATGGGTTCCATCCCTGATCCAGGAAGATCCCACACACCGCAGACCAACTAAGCCCGTGCACCACAACTACTGAGCCTGCACTCTACAGCCTGTGAGCCACAACTACTGAGGCTGCATGCCACAACTACTGAAGCCCATGCACCTAGAGCCCGTGCTCCGCAACAAGAGAAGCCACCACAGTGAGAAGACCATGCACCACAACGAAGAGTAGCCACCACTCGCCACAACTAGAGAAAGCCCTTGCACAGCAACGAAGACCCAACGTAGCAACAAATTAATTAATTAATTAATTAAAAAAAGGAAAAACTTGACACTAACTAGTAATCAAAAAGAAGTCAAGCGGGCTTCCCTGGTGGCGCAGTGGTTGAGAGTCTGCCTGCCGATGCAGGGGACACGGGTTCGTGCCCCAGTCTGGGAAGATCCCACATGCCGTGGATTGCACAGCAACGAAGACCCAACATAGCAACAAATTAATTAATTAATTAATTAAAAAAAGGAAAAACTTGACACTAACTAGTAATCAAAAAGAAGTCAAGCGGGCTTCCCTGGTGGCGCAGTGGTTGAGAGTCTGCCTGCCGATGCAGGGGACACGGGTTCGTGCCCCAGTCTGGGAAGATCCCACATGCCGTGGAGTGGCTAGGCCAGTGAGCCATGGCCACTGAGCCTGCGCGTCTGAAGCCTGTGCTTGGCAACGGAGAGGCCACAACAGTGGGAGGCCCGCGTACTGCAAAAAAAAAAAAAAAAAAAAGAAGTCATGTAGTTATCTGGAAGAGATGTATTTTATATATATATATATATATATATATATATACTTTTAATAGTTAATACCATAAGAAATAAAGAGAAATCTCCACATCCTAGAAATGAAGAAGAAACTGAAAATCAGAACAATAAATATGAGAAGTGACTCTGTGAAGGTCCTTGAGGAAGGGGGGTGATGCTAGTTTCAGTAATCTAGGGATTTGGCCTTCAGCACCAACATAAGGACAGAAAAGCCTTCTGTAATGCTAGGAGTTAGAAATGAGATATCTACACAAGAAGTTTTCTACACCTCCCTAGGGAGGGAGAAAACTATCTATTAGCATGTAAGGATCATAAGAAAGTTTGTCAGTCTTTTCTTAGGCTCTGGATTGAAAAAGAGGAAAAGTCTCTTTTGACAATTCAAAAATGAGAGCCCACTGGGCTTCCCTGGTGGCGCAGTGGTTGGGAGTCCGCCTGCCGATCCGCCTGTGAGCCATGGCCACTGGGCCTGCACGTCCGGAGCCTGTGCTCCACAACGGGAGAGGCCACAGCAGTGAGAGGCCCACGTACACCCCCACCAAAAAAAAAAAAAGAGAGCCCACAACCTACATGGCTTTGGACTTCGAATTTATACTTTTCATGCGATCTGAGGATATCAAAGATGTCCAATGGCTCAACACGATTATTTTATATATTTTGTGAGCTTATCTTCTGTGAGTTTTTAATCTGTGGGAATACTGTACAGCTGAGAAATTAACATAATCCAGTATAAGAGAATACAAAACTACCCTGGAAGGACATGCCTTCAACACTGGCTACACAGGATTCAAAAAAAAAGCCCACTAACAATGAGCTCATAATAAAAGATAACAATGTTAGATGTTTGAAAACATAACACCATGAGTAAACAGTATTCACCACATAAAACACAAGGTAATCATTTAAGTCTTAGATACAGTCTGCATCCATAAAATAGATACTTTTAAAGTTATTAAAGATGAGAACTTCCACTTCTGGTCAATATGAAGTAACAGAGATGGGATATGCTTTTCATCTGAAACAATCCAAAAAAGGACACCATACATGAAACAATGGTTTTCAGATATTGGACATCAGGCAGTTCTGGACAGTGACACCTGAGAGAGGAGGAACATAGAAGATGAGTCCAACAATTGCCTCAGCTTACTGCTTGGAGGGAATTTCCTGGCCACAACATAGGAAGAGAGAAGGGAGGCAGAAGCTTGCAGTTTCCTTATGCTGAGAAGAGAGAGCTAGAAGACAGGGAGGCTGAAGTGGCTAGAGCTCCCAGGACAGAGAACCAGAGAAGAGGAAGATCAGCCAAGAGAGAGCTCCAGAGATCATTAGTGCCTCTTGAGTCTTCAGCTGAATACAGATCAGAGCATGTTTCTGAGAAAACTACCCAAGGATGGGGAAATAATCAACCAAAAATAGCAGGGGAAAACCCCCAAAGCTCACACCAAGCCAGAAATAGTTCATTTTCCTACCAGACAACATGAAAAACCTTCTAATTCATAGGCATTGAGTAGAATACTTAGAAGAATGCCACTTCGTTAGTAATATCAAGATTTAAAACAAAAAAAATACATAGTGGGGCTTCCCTGGTGGCGCAGTGGTTGAGAGTCCCCCTGCCGATGCAGGGGATACGGGTTCGTGCCCCGGTCCGGGAAGATCCCACAGGCCCGTGAGCCATGGCCGCTGAGCCTGCACGTCCGGAGCCTGTGCTCAGCAATGGGAGAGGCCACAACAGTGAGAGGCCCGCGTACCGCAAAAAAAAAAAAAAAACCAAAACACCATAGTGATGGATAAAGAGAGACACAATAATAATAAAGACATCAATTCATCAAAAGGAAAAAATCCTTGACTTGAGAAGATGTAACTGAGAGCCTGGGGAGACCAAGGTGACTAATATTTGAAGGACAGAGTACAAGAGAAGACCAGGCATCACAAAAAGAGAGCTCTGGGGTCTGCAGGGGGTCTCCTCGAATATTCAGCTGAGTATGATAAGCACATGTGTGTGAGGAAACTAGACAAGGCTGGGGAAAGAACCATTTAAAAGATTGAGAAGTAACAATGACCAGTGCTCTCACATAGCTAGGAATAGTTCCCACTAGCCAGGCTGGGAAACCTTATGATTCTCAGAGTGTGAGGCAGAATACACAGAAGACACTTGTACCAATAGCGGGGAATAATTAGTCCTCTACTGAACACTGCTTTAGCTTTGCCTAATAACTCCTAAAAGCAAATCCTGAAAGGCTTCAAGTAACTTAACTGTCCCAGATCAAAGGGTGAGAACAAAAATATCCAGCACCCATCAAGGAAAAAATCACAATGTCTGGGATCCAGTAAAAAATTCCCAGATACAAAAAAGGAGAAAAAGGTGACCTATAATGAGATAAAATAAATACATACATTAAAACCAAACCAGAACTGACAGATATTAAAATTACCAAACATAGTCATTAAAAGTTACAATGACTATATTCCACGTGTTAAAAAATAGTTAAGTGGAGATATGTAAGATATTAAAAAAAGAACCAAATAAAACTTCTAGAGAAGAAAACTACAATGTGTGAGATGGAAAATACACTGGATAGGATTAATGGCAAATTAGATTTTGTAGAAGAAAAGGTTAATGAACCTGAAGATGGAACAATAGAAACTATACAAAAAAAAAAAGAAACTAGAAAGAAAAGAGAAATTTTCTTAAATGAGCATAGCATCAGTGAGCTATGGAAAGACTTCAAAGGATCTAATAATGTTTGTAATTGGAGTCCCTGAAGGAGAGGAAATGTAGGAGCAGAAAAAATATATCCAGAAATAATAACAATAATTTTTCAAAATTTGATGAAATCTATAAGCCCACAAATCCAAGAATCTCAGCAATCCACAAATGCAAAAAAAAATTAAGAAAAATATACCTATGCCCATCATAAATTGTTCAAAACCAGTGATAAGAGAACTTAAAAGCAGCCAGATTAAAAACAAAACAAAACAATATGTTGCATCACACTTTCTGATTTCAAACTATATTACAAATCTATAGTCATCAAAACAGTATGGTACTAGCATAAAAACAGACACATAGATTGGTGGAACACAACAGAAAGTCTAGAAATAAACCCATGCATATATGGTCAATTAATTTACAACAAAGGAGCAAATAATACACAGGAAAGGACAGCTTCTTCAATAAGTGGTGCTGGGAAAACTGCACAGAGCCAAACGCAAAAGAATGAAACTGGATCACTATCTGACACCATATACAAAGATCAACTCAAAATGGATTAAGGACTTGAATGTAAGACATGAAACCGTAAAACTCCTGGAAGAAAACATAGGGAGTAAGCTTCTTGACACTGGTCTTGGCGATGATTTTTTGGATTTGATACCAAAAGTGAAGGCAATAAAAGCAAAAGTAAATTAGTGGAACTACATCAAACTAAAAAGCTCTGCACAGCAAAGGAAACCATCAACAAAAATGAAAAGGCATCCTACTGAATGAGAGAAAATATTTGCAAATCATATATTTGATAAGGGGTTAATATCTAAAATATAAAGAGATTCATAAAACTCAATAGCAAAAAACAAATGAACAATCCAATTAAAAAACAGGCAGAGGAAATGAATATACATTTTTTCTCAGGAAGACATACAAATAGCCAACAGGGACATGAAAAGGTGCCCAACATCCTTAATCATCAGGAAAATGCAAATCAAAACCACAGTGTTATTACCTCATACCTGTTAGAATAGCTATTATCAAAAAGACAAGAGATAACATGCATTGGCAAGGATCGGAGAAAGGGGGATCCTTGTGCACTGTTGATAGGAATGTAAATTGGTGCAGCCACTATGGAAAACAGTATGGAGTTTCCTCAAAAAATTAAAAATAGAACTACCATATGATCCAACAATCCCACTCTGTGTACATATCCAAAGGAAATGGAAACAGGGTATCAAAGAGATATTTGCACTCCCATGTTCATTGCAGCATTATTCACAATAGCCAAGACATGGAAACAACCTAAGTTTCTATCAATGGTGAATGGATAAAGAAATAGATAGATACACATATATACATACATACATAGACAGATATACATATACACATACATCAATACACACACACAATGGAACATTATTCAGCCATGAGAAGGAAGGAAATCCTGCCATTTGCAACAACATGGATAGAACTTGAGGGCATTATGCTAAGTGAAACAAGCCAGAGAAAGACAAATACTGCATGGTATCACTTACATGTGTAATCTTTAAAAAAAAAAAGTCAAACTGATAGAAACAAAGAGTAGAAAAGTTGTTGCCAGGGCTGGGGGTGGGGGAAATAGGGAGAGGTTGGTAAAATGGTATAAATACTGAGCTATAAAAAGAATAAAGTCTGAGGATCTAATGTAAAACGTGGTGATTATAGTTGATAATACTGTATTTTATAATTGAAATTTTGTGAAAGTAGAATTTAATGTTCTCACCAAAAAAATGATAATATGTGAGGTGGTGAATATGTTAATTAACCAGATGGTGGGAATCCCTTCACAATGTATATGTATATCAAATCATCACAATGTACACTGCAAATATCTTACAATTTATTTATCAACTATACCTCAATAAAGCTGAGAAAACCAATATGTAACATATGGGGAACAAAAATAACTTGCCAGAAACAATGCAGAGTAGAAGACAGCAGACAACATCTTTAAAATGCTGAAAGAAAATAAACATCAGCCTAGAATTTGATACCCAGCAAAAATATCTTTCAAAAACAAAGATGAAACAAATTTTATTCAGATACTCAAAAGCTAAAAAAAAAATTACTACCAGCAGACCCACACTACAAGAAACAGTAAAAGAAATACCTCGGGCAGAAGCAAAAAGAAATAAGATAAAAATATGGATCTGTGGGCTTCCCTGGTGGCGCAGTGGTTGAGAATCTGCCTGCCGATGCAGGGGACACGGGTTCGCGCCCAGGTAAATATGTAAGATTTTTCTCTTATTATATAAATTACTGTAAAGGAAATGACTCTTTAAACAAAGGCAGTAACTAGTTAATGTGGGTTTTATAACACATGTAAAAGTAAAACTTATGACAACAATAGCACGAAGTTTAGGAGGAAAGAGATGGAAGTATAATATTGAAAAGTTCTTATACTATATGTGAAGTGGTATAATATTACTGGAAGGTAGAATGTGATAAGTCAAAGATGTATATTATAAATGCTAGAGCAACTTCTAAAATAATAAAAATAATAATAAAAACTGTAATTAACAATCTAACATGAGATAAAATGGAATCATGAAACATATTCAATTTATCCAAAAGAAGTTAGAAAGAGAGGGAAAAAGGGAACAAAGAAAAATGGGACAAATGGGGGAAAAAAAGGAAGATGATAGATTTAAACATAACTATATCAATAATCATATTATGTGTAAATGGTCTAATTGCCCTAATTAAAAGGCAAAAATTGTCAGATTGGTTAAAAAAAATTGTGAGGCCCAATTATATGCTGCCTATAAGAAAATCATTTCAAGCATAAAGAGCAGAGGTCACCTTCCCTTGTTTTCTTGCCAGAAGGAAAAGGTTTTCTCTGAGTTTTACTCTTCATGTTACAGTTCTATACTTGGGGCCATCCTTGGGTTAAAGCTGGGATACAAAGGAGGAAGCAAAACCAGGAAATTCAATCTCATATTGATTGCTCTGCAAGATCTGACTTCCCTCCCCAATCTGAATATTATTTTTTTATTTTTCAGAGTGTTTAAGTAGTTTTTAAATTTTCTATTCGGAGTTATTAGTTTGTAACCTGTGGAAAACATAGGCTTTAGTGGACGTAATCCATCTTGACCAATGCTGGAAGTTACAAATATCTTTTTAAGGCAGGCGAAGTTTATGAACATACTTTCAATAGTGGCAGAGAACAATAAACTGATAAACTCATGAAAAAATACTGACATTGATTTATAATCATGGAAATGGCAGTTAATGTGATAAAATTTGTACACAGCAGTTTGGCAAAATTTTTTTTATCTTATGATAACATCAAGAGTGGAAGAAGATATAAGGAAACAGGAACTCTTATATTTTAGGTGGAACTGTAAATTGGTATAACCAATTTCTAACCAAAGACAAAATAGAGATTAAAAGAGCTAAGAGAATATCACATGCAAAATCCCTAGGCACAAATTTGAAAATCTACAGAAAACAGATAATTTTCTAACAAAATAAAAATTGTCAACATTAACCTGAGAAGAAACAAAGTCTGAATAGACCAATTATAAAAGTGGTTGAAAAATGACAAAAAATCTACCATTGAAAATGGCACTAAATCCAAATGGGTTTAGAACTGAGCTTCATCTAAGCTATAAGACAAATTATTATAACTCTATTTAAATTATTCCAAGCCACATAAAAATATAGAAAACTCTCCAACTCATTTTACTAGCAAATATTTTAACAACCAAATTGGTTACAGATAGTACAAAACAAAGATGATCGAGATCACCCATTTATTTAGAAAGAAAAATTCTAAACAAAATATTAGCAAATAAAATGCAGCTATGTACAGTAAAACCATATGACCAATTGGTATTTATTTTAGAGATTCAAGGATGGTACAATAGGAAAAGATTGATCAACATAATCCATTACATAAAGACATCAAAGGAGAAAAACTGTGTCATCATTGAGCTTCTATCAATATCTGTCAAGATGTTCAAGACTAATAATCATTAAGAAGCATAGCTGAGAGAGAGAGAGCACCTCATTATCTTTTAAGTTGAATTCTGATTGTGTATGATCAGCACTTCGTTTGTCCTTCTTGATTACATAAACCGATACATTTCTCTTTTATTTAAATTTCTCTTAATTACATAAACCAATACTTCAGCTAGTTTGATTTGGAATGCTGTCACTTGAAATTGTGAGTACATATTAATAAAGCATCAACAGAAAAAAACACTAAAAGAAAAGATTATTCAATAAGATAGTCACATACAAAATAAATATATTAAAATAAATAGAGAATCTTCACACATTGCTGGCGGGAATGTAAAATAGTGTAGCCAGTCTGGAAAATAGTTGGGCAATTTCTCAAAAAGTTAAACATAAGATTACCATACAACCCAATCATTCCATTCCTACATATCTACCCAAGAGAAATAAAAACACACGTCCCGGGCTTCCCTGGTGGCGCAGTGGCTGACAGTACGCCTGCCGATGCAGGGTACGCGGGTTCAAGCCCCGGTCCGGGAAGATCCCACATGCCACGGAGTGGCTGGGCCTGTGAGTCATGGCTGCTGAGCCTGCGCATCCGGAGCCTGTGCTCCACAACGGGAGAGGCCACAACAGTGAGAGGCCCATGTACCGCAAAACGAAACAAAACAACAACAAAAAAAACACACGTCCCTGGAAGCAACCTAAGTGTCCATCAACAGATGAATGGATAAAGAAGATGTGGCACATATATACAATGGAATATTACTCAGCCATAAAAAGAAACGAAACTGAGTTATTTGTAGCGAGGTAGATGGACATAGAGTCTGTCATACAGAGTGAAGTAAGTCAGAAAGAGAAAAACAAATACCATATGCTAACACATATATATGGAATCTAAAAAAAAAATGGTCATGAAGAACATAGGAGCAAGACGGGAATAAAGACACAGACCTACTAGAGAATGGACTTAAGGATACAGGGTGGGGGAAGGGTAAGCTGGGACAAAGTGAGAGAGTGGCATGGACATATATACCCTACCAAACTAAAATAGATAGCTAGTGGGAAGCAGCCGCATAGCACAGGGAGATCAGCTCAGTACTTCGTGACCACCTAGAGGGGTGGGATAGGGAGGGTGGGAGGGAGGGAGACACAAGAGGGAAGAGATATGGGGACATATGTATATGTATAACTGAATCACTTTATTATAAAGCAGAAACTAACACACCATTGTAAAGCAATTATACTCCAATAAAGATGTTAAAAAATAAATAAATAAATAAATAAATAATTTTTTAAAAAACACATGTCCCCACAAAGACTTCATGCAAATGTTCATAGTAGCATTATTTATAAATAGTAACTGAAAACAACCTAAATGTCCATCATTGGTGAAAAGATAGACAAAATGTGATATAAACATACAGTGGAATGCTATTTGGCAGTAATAAGAAACAAACCGCTAACACAGGCTACATCACAGATAAATCTCAAAAAACATTGCGCTAAATGAAAGACAGATACTTGAGACTACATATTGTATGTTTTACTGATAAGAATTGTTTAGAAAATTTATAGAGACAGAAAGTAGATTAGTGTTCACCTGGGGCTGGGGATGAGAACTGGGATTAACTGTAAACAGGCAAGAACGATCTCACTAGAGGAAGGAAAATATTCTAAAAATAATTTATGGTGATTGTTGCACCACTCAGCAACATTACTAAAAATCATCAAAATGCATGCTTGAAATGGGTGAATTCTACCATAGTGTAAAATTTATCTTAATAAAGCTACTAAAAAATTTAAAATAAAGCTAATAGATTTCTGATATACAAAAATAATCAAGTAAAATATATGACAGAAGAAAACATTCAATTCACAATCATAGAAAATCATAAATTATCTAGGAATGCTGTAACAAGAAATGTTTGGAACTTGTTGGAAACTATAAAATTCTACTAAGAACATTAAATCTTGAATAAATGGAAAGATGTATCTTGTTTTTTAAAAGTAAATTTCACCATAATAAATTTTTCCTAACTTAAACTATAATTTCAGTGTATTCACAATCAAAATCCCAGAATTATTCTTTTAGAAGGAACCTGAAAAAATGATTCTTAAATTTACCTAAAATTATAAACATGTGAGACTAGCCAGGAAAATTCTTAAAAGAACAAGAAATGGAAACATGTCATAAAATACATTATTATCATAAGGCTATCATCCTTAAACAGTAGAATAGAATTTAGAGATATATCAATGGAATGGAATAAAAGTTAGTAAATCAGCAAATAAATATGCAAATTTAATATATTATAAAGCAAAGTTCAAAGCAAAGGGGAAAACATAGAATATTCAATACATGGTGTTTGAACTGGTGTCAAGATATTTGGAAAAACACAAAGTGTGATTCTGACCTCACTTCATATGCCAAAATAAAATCCAGATAGATGCTATTTCTATAATTGCTGAGTAGAGAAGACTTTTCTAAGCATTTCACAAAGATCATTGTCTATAGTGAAAAGGTTGATACATTGGATTGCATTTTAGCTAATAGTATTTGACAGCTCACCCTGTACGAGGCACTTTTCTAAGCTTTTAAAAGCTAGTAACATGGACTTCCCTGGTGGTGCAGTGGTTAAGAATCCACCTGCCAATGCAGAGGACACAGGTTCGAGCCCTGGTCCAGGAAGGTCCCACATGCCGCAGAGCAACTAAGCCCGTGCGCCACAACTACTGGGCCTGTGCTCTACAGCCCATGAGCCACAACTACTGAAGCCCACGCACCTAGAGCCCGTGCTTTGCAACAAAAGAAGCCACCACAATGAGAAGCCCGCGCACTGCAACAAAGAGTAGCCCCCGCTCACTGCAACTAGAGAAAGCCTGCGTGCAGGAACAAAGACCCAACACAGCCAAAATAAATAAATAAATATTTTAAATAATAATAAAAAAATAAAAACTAGTAGCGTATTTAATCCACACAACAACCCTATGATGTAGGTACTAGTAGTAGCCCTATAAATAATCCTATTCTGTGCACATCCTCATAGTCTCTCAGCCTCACATCTCCTGCACTCTCAGCCATTTGCTCTGCTTTGCTCAACACCTCAGCCAAAGGACTTCTTGTAGGCCCTTGTGGTCTTGATGCCTGAGGCTGGCCAACCACTTACCTGGAGTCTATGGCTCCTCCCACAACCTCCAGGCTCAGAGGAAATGCCACTCCACAGGGTAAGGGATCCGGTTGCCCACAGTTGCCAAAAAGCCGGATGATGCAACAGAGAAAGAGGGAAACTTAATTCCCAGTGGGACAAATGTTGACCCCCCAGGAAAAAACAGAAAGCTGGAGGATAGAATCCCTCCCCTTCCTCTTACCCACTGACTGTTCTGAGACTCAGGTTGTCATTCAGCCTATCTGGAGATATCTTGCATTGCTGACAGACTCACCAGCTAAGCCACTGCTTATGCCCTTGTAGCTCATCAAGAGACAGTGGCCAGGGTAGTGAGACATTACTTTGCATTGCTTCCCACACTGCCTGGCCTCACTTTCCTTTGCACTCATTCTTGCTATTCTGGGATTACACCTCCTTTATAAAGCATTAGCACTTAATCCTTGTCCCAGTCTCTGTTTATCAGAGAATCTAGAGTAGGACATCCATCTTTTTCTCATGAGAAAACTCACAGAGAGGTAAAATTACTTGCCAAAGATCGTCCAGCTAGTTATTCACAAAGTTTGGCTTTGAACCCAAAGAAATTCATTAATCTTATGGAATATAACTCTAAAAATGAAAAAAAAACACCAAGACCAAAAACAACAGTGAACACCATCCTTACTGTTGAACTATGGAACACTATTTTCGGGACTGGGAACAAGACAAGACTGCCTTATTCTACTTATTACCACCTCTGTTCAGTATTACACTGGAAATCCTAGCTATTCATTATGGCAAGCAAAAAAACAAAAGAAACAGCATTGATATTACTCACAGATGTTATGGTTATATATGTAGAACAAATTTTTAATCTATAGGTAAATTATTAGAATTAATAAACTTGAATTAATAAAATATTATTGAATACAAGGTCAATATACAAACCTCAATTATATTTTTATATATCAGCAACAAAACACAAATACTGCTTTCAATAGCATAAAAAATACCCGGAATAAGTCTTACAAAAAATTCTCAAAACCATAGAACATTATCAAGAGAAATTAATAAGGACTACTCCAAAATGGAGATACATATCATACCAATGAATTATAAGACTCAATATTATAATGATGTCATTTCTTCTCAAATTTATTCATAGATTCAATGTGATCTTAAAGTTTTAGCAATTTTTTGTTTTGGAGGTATTTTGCATGTGTGTGTAATAAATGGGTGTGCAAAGGATCAAGAATAATCAAAATGCCATTGAAGAAAAACAAATGAAGAGGGACTTGTTCTAACAGAGGCTAAGCTACAGGAAATTCAATACAGTATTGACACAAAGGTTGAAAAATAATGGAGAAGAATAGAACCCTGACTCAAACTTATGCATAAGGAAATAGGCCATAATAAATAATACACTCTTGGACCCTCACTTCATACTATACCTAAAATGAATCCTAGGTAAAGATGAAATGAGAAAGGTAAAACTATATCACTTTCAGAAAATAATATATCTTCATTATTTCACAGTAGGAAAGGCTTTCTTAAGATGCAAAAAGGAAAAAAACACAGGGAAAAAAGTAGATATTCTAAAACATGACACAAATGAACCTATCTATGAAAAAGAAACATATTCACAGACATAGAGAACAGACTTGTGGTTGCCAAGGGGGAGGGGGGCGGAGGAGGGAAGTATTGGGAGTTTGGGATTAGCAGATGCAAACTATTATACACAGATGGATAAACAACAGGTCCTACTATATAGCACAGGTAACTATATTCAATATCCTGAGATAAACCATAATGGAAAAGAATATAAAAAAGAATGTATATATATGTATAACTGAGACAAAACAAAACAAAACAAAAAAAAAAAACAAAAAAAAATGTATATATATGTATAACTGAGTCACTTTGCTGTACAGCAGAAATGAACACAACATAACTGAGTCACTTTGCTGTACAGCAGAAAAGAAAACGACATTGTAAATCAACTATACTTCAATAAAAAATTTTTTAAAAAAGGAAAGAGACCTCCAGAAGGCTTCCCCAGTGTTTTACTACTGACCTTGATTGGTGGTTACATGGGTGTTTTTTTCTATTTGTTAAAATGTACAGTTACACAACTCTGTGACTATACTAAACACCATTGAATTGTATACATTAAAGGGGTATATTGTATAGTTGTAAATTATATCTTAAGCTGGGTTTTTTAAAGATATGTGTTTATTAAAGTGAAAAGCTAGGCAGGGAGACCTTCAAGATGGCAGAGGAATGAGACGTGGAGATCACCTTCCTCCCCACAAATACATTCGAAATACATCTACATGTGGAACAACTCCTACAGAACACCTACTGAATGCTGGCAGAAGACCTCAGACTTCCCAAAAGGCAAGAAACTCCCCATGTACCTGGGTAGGGCAAAAGAAAAAAGAAAAAACAGAGACAAAAGAATAGGGACAGGACCTGCACCTCTGGGAGGGAGATGTGAAGGAGGAAAAGTTTCCAGACACTAGGAAGTCCCTTCACTGGCGGAGACGGGGGTGGCAGAGGGGAAGCTTCGGAGCCACGGAGGAGAGCGCAGCAACAGGGTGTGGAGGGCAAAGCGGAGAGGTTCCCGCACAGAGGATCAGTGCCGACCAGAACTCACCAGCCCGAGAGGCTTGTCTGCTCACCCGCCAGGACGGGCGGGGACTGGGAGCTGAGGCTCGGGCTTCGATCAGATCCCAGGGAGAGGACTGGGGTTGGCTGCGTTAACACAGCCTGAAGGGGGCTAGTGCGCCACAGCTAGCAGGGAGGGAGTCCGGGAAAATGTCTGGACCAGCCTAAGAGGCAAGAGACCATTGTTTCACGGTGCACGAGGAGAGGGGATTCAGAGCGCCACTTTAAGGAGCTCTAGAGACGGGCGTGAGCCGCAGCTATCAGCACAGGCCCCAGAGACAGGCGTGAAACGCTAAGACTGCTGCTGCCGCCACCAAGAAGCCTGTGTGCAAGCACAGGTCACTCTCCACACCTCCCCTCCCAGGAGCCTGTGCAGCCCGCCATGCCAGGGTCCCATGATCCACAGCACAGACCCCAGAGACAGGCGTGAAACGCTAAGGCTGCTGCTGCCGCCTCCAAGAAGCCTGTGTGCAAGCACAGGTCACTCTCCACACCGCAACAGGGTGTGGAGGGCAAAGCGGAGAGGTTCCCGCACAGAGGATCAGTGCCGACCAGAACTCACCAGCCCGAGAGGCTTGTCTGCTCACCCGCCAGGACGGGCGGGGACTGGGAGCTGAGGCTCGGGCTTCGATCAGATCCCAGGGAGAGGACTGGGGTTGGCTGCGTTAACACAGCCTGAAGGGGGCTAGTGCGCCACAGCTAGCAGGGAGGGAGTCCGGGAAAATGTCTGGACCAGCCTAAGAGGCAAGAGACCATTGTTTCACGGTGCACGAGGAGAGGGGATTCAGAGCGCCACTTTAAGGAGCTCTAGAGACGGGCGTGAGCCGCAGCTATCAGCACAGGCCCCAGAGACAGGCGTGAAACGCTAAGACTGCTGCTGCCGCCACCAAGAAGCCTGTGTGCAAGCACAGGTCACTCTCCACACCTCCCCTCCCAGGAGCCTGTGCAGCCCGCCATGCCAGGGTCCCGGGATCCAGGGACAACTTCCCCGGGAGAACGCACGGCGCGCCTCAGGCTGGTGCAACATCACACCAGCCTCTGCTGCCGCAGGCTCGCCACACATTCCGTACCCCTCCCTCCCCCGGCCTGAGTGAGCCAGAGCCCCTGAATCAGCTGCTC
>NC_041229.1:67002392-67003637 GCF_002837175.3 Physeter macrocephalus
CAGAGCCCCTGAATCAGCTGCTCCTTTAACCCCGTCCTGTCTGAGCGAAGAACAGACGCGCTCAGGCGACCTACACGCAGAGGCGGGGCCAAATACAAAGCTGAACCCCAGGAGCTGTGCGAACAAAGAAGAGAAAGGGAAATCTCTCCCAGCAGCCTCAGGAGCAGCGGATTAAATCTCCACAATCAACTTGATGTAGCCTGCATATGTGGAATACCTGAATAGACAACGAATCATCCCAAAATTGAGGCGGTGGACTTTGGGAACAACAATATATATATATTTTTCCTTTTTCTCTTTTTGTGAGTGTGTATGTGTATGCTTCTTTGTGTGATTTTGTCTGTATAGCTTTGTTTTTACCATTTATCCTAGGGTTCTGTCTGTCTGGTTTTTTTTTTGTGGGGAGGGGTTGTGGTTTTTTAGTATAGTTTTTAGCACTTGTTATCATTGGTGGATATCTTTTTTGATTTGGTGGCTCTCTTCTTACTTTTTTTATTTTTAATAATTTTTTATTTTAATAACTTTAATTTTATTTTATTATTTTCTTTCTTTCTTTCTTTCTTTTCTTCTCCCTTTTCTTCTGAGCTGTGTGGCTGACAGGGTCTTGGTGCTTGGGCCGGGTGTCAGGCCTGTGCCGCTGAGGTAGGAGAGCCAAGTTCAGGACATTGGTCCACCAGAGACCCCCCCCCCAGCTCCATGTAATATTAAATGGCAAAAATTCTCCCAGATATCTCCATTTCAACTCTAAGACCCAGCTCTACTCAAGAACCAGCAAGCTACAGTGCTAGACACCTTATGCCAAACAACTAACAAGACAGGAACACAACCCCACCCATTAGCAGGGAGGCTGCCTAAAATCATAATAAGGTCACAGACACCCCAAAACACACCACCGGACGCGGTCCTGCCCATCAGAAAGACAAGATCCCGCCTCATCCTCCAGAACACAGGCACCCGTCCCCTCCACCAGGAAGCCTACACAACCACTGAACAAACCTTAGCCACTGGGGCAGACACCAAAAACAACAGGAACTACGAACCTGCAGCCTTTGAAAAGTAAACCCCAAACACAGTAAGTTAAGCAAAATGAGAAGACAGAGAAACACACAGCAGATGAAGGAGCAAGGCAAAAACCTACCAGACCAAACAAATGAAGAGGAAATAGGCAGTCTACCTGAAAAAGAATTCAGAGTAATGATAGTAAAGATGATCCAAAATCTTGGAAATAGAATGGAGAAAATACAA
>NC_041229.1:67003756-67004223 GCF_002837175.3 Physeter macrocephalus
AGGAATCAATAGCAGAATAGCTGAGGCAGAAGAACAGATAAGTGACCCGGAAGATAAAATAGTGGAAATAACTACTGCAGAGTAGAATAAAGAAAAAAGAATGAAAAGAATTGAGGAAAGTCTCAGAGACCACTGGGACAACATTAAACTCACCAACAGTCGAATTATAAGGGTCCCAGAAAAAGAAGAGAAAAAGAAAGGAACTGAGAAAATATTTGAAGAGATTATAGTTGAAAACTTCCCTAATATGGGAAAGGAAATAGTTAGTCAAGTCCAGGAAGTGCAGAGAATCCGATACAGGATAAATCCAAGGAGAAACACACCAAGACACGTATTAATCAAACTACCAAAAATTAAATACAAAGAAAAAAAATTAAAAGCAGCAAGGGAAAAACAACAAATAACACACAAGGGAATCCCCATAAGGTTAACAGCTGATCTTTCAGCAGAAACTCTGCAAGCCAGAA
>NC_041229.1:67004521-67006289 GCF_002837175.3 Physeter macrocephalus
AAGATGTAACAATTGTAAATATTTATGCACCCAACATAGGAGCACCTGAATACATAAGGCAAATACTAACAGCCATAAAAGGGGAAATTGACAGTAACACAATCATAGTAGGGGACTTTAACACCCCACTTTCACCAATGGACAGATCATCCAAAATGAAAATAAATAAGGAAACACAAGCTTTAAATGATACATTACACAAGATGGACTTAATTGATATTTATAGGACATTCCATCCAAAAACAACAAAATACACTTTCTTCTGAAGTGCTCATGGAACATTCTCCAGGATAGATCATATCTTGGGTCACAAATCAAGCCTTGGTAAATTTAAGAAAATTGAAATTGTATCAAGTATCTTTTCTGACCACAACACTATGAGACTAAATATCAATTACAGGAAAAAATCTGTAAAAAATACAAATTCAAGGAGGCTAAATGATACAGTACTTAATAACCAGGAGATCACTGAAGAAATCAAAGAGGAAATCAAGAAATACCTAGAAACAAATGACAATGCAAACACGACAACCCTAGTAAAAAAAACAAAACAAACAAACAAAAAAACATGACAACCCAAAACCTACTGGATGCAGCAAAAGCAGTTCTAAGTGGGAAGTTTATAGCAATACAATCCTACCTCAAGAAACAGGAAACATCTCAAATAAACAACGTAACTTTACACCTAAAGCAATTAGAGAAAGAAGAACAAAAAAACCCCAAAGTTAGCAATGAAAAAGAAGTAACAACGGACACTGCAGAAATACAAAGAATCATGAGTGATTACCACAAGCAACTATATGCCAATGAAATGGACAACCTGGAAGAAATGGACACATCCTTAGAAAAGCACAACCTGCTGAGACTGAACCAGGAAGAAATAGAAAATATGAACAGGCCAATCACAAGCACTGAAATTGAAACTGTGATTTAAAATTTTCCAACAGGGGCTTCCCTGGTGGCACAGTAGTTAAGAATCCGCCTGCCAGTGCAGGGGACACGGGTTCAAGCCCTGGTCCAAGCCCTGGTCTGGGAAGATCCCACATGCTGTGGAGCAACTAAGCCTGTGCGCCACAACTACTGAGCCTGCACTCTAGAGCCCTCAAGCCACAACTACTGAAGCCTGCACGCCTAGAGCCCGTGCTCCACAACAAGAGAAGCCACCACAATGAGAAGCCCGCGCACCACGACGAAGAGTAGCGCCCACTCGCCACAACTAGAGAAAGCCTGTGTGCAGCATCGAAGACCCAATTCAGCCAAAAATAACAAATAAATAAATAAATTTATTTATTTAAAAAAAAAATTTTCCAACAAACAAAAGCCCAGGACCAGATGGTTTCACAGGCAAATTCTATCAAACATTTAGAGAAGAGCTAATACTTATCCTTCTCAAACTCTTCCAAAATATAGCAGAAGGAGGAACACTCCAAAAGTCATTCTACGAGGCCACCATCACCCTGATACCAAAACCAGACAAAGATGTCACAAAGAAAGAAAACTACAGGCCAATATCACTGATGAACATAGATGCAAAAATCCTCAACAAAATACTAGCAAACAGAATCCAACAGCACATTAAAAGGATCATACACCATGATCAAGTGGGGTTTATCCCAGGAATGCAAGGATTCTTCAATATACGCAAATCAATCAACGTGATACACCATATCAACAAACTGAAGGAGAAAAACCATATGATCATCTCAATAGATGCAGAGAAAGCTTTTGACAAAATTCAACACCCATTTATGATAAAAACCCTGCAAAA
>NC_041229.1:67006791-67007158 GCF_002837175.3 Physeter macrocephalus
GAATAAACCTACCTAAAGAGACAAAAGACCTGTATGCAGAAAACTATGAGACACTGATGAAAGAAATTAACGATGATACAAACAGATGGAGAGATATGCCATCTCCTTGGATTGGACGAATCAACATTGCAAAAATGACTATAGTACCCAAAGCAATCTAAATATTCAATGCAATCCCTATCAAACTACCAATGGCATTTTTCACAGAACTAGAACAAAAAAATTCGCAATTTGTATGGAAACACAAAAGACCCCGAATAGCCAAAGCAATCTTGAGAAAGAAAAACAGAACTGGAGGAATCAGGCTCCTGGACTTCAGAATATACTACAAAGCTACAGTAATCAAGACAGTATAGTACTGGCACAA
>NC_041229.1:67007522-67019344 GCF_002837175.3 Physeter macrocephalus
ACTGTTGGTGGGAATGTCAACTGATACAGCCACTATGGAGAACAGTATGGAGTTTCCTTAAAAAACTAAACATAGAACTACCATATGACCAGGCAATCCCACTACTGGGCATATACCCTGAGAAAACCATAATTCAAAAAGAATCATGTATCACAATGTTCATTGCAGCTCTATTTACAATAGCCAGGACCTGGAAGCAACCTAAGTGTCCATCGACAGATGAATGGATAAAGAAGATGTGGCACATACATACAATGGAATATTACTCAGCCATAAAAAGAAACGAAACTGAGTTATTTGTAGTGAGGTAGATGGACCTAGAGTCTGTCAAACAAAATGAAGTAAGTCAGAAAGAGAAAAACAAATACCGTATGCTAACACATATATATGGAATCTTAAAAAACAAATGGTCATGAAGAACCTAGGGACAGGACAGGAATAATGATGCAGATGTAGAAAATGGACTTGAGGACACGGGGAGGTAGAAGGGTAAGTTGGGACAAAGTGAGAGAGTGGCATAGACATATATACACTACCAAACGTAAAATAGATAGCTAGTGGGAAGCAGCCTCATAGCACAGGGAGATCAGCTCGGTGCTTTGCGACCACCTAGAGGGATGGGATAGGGAGTGTGGGAGGGAGGGAGATGCAAGAGGGAAGAGATATGGGAGCATATGTATATGTATAGCTGATTCACTTTGTTATAAAGCAGAAACTAACACACCATTGTAAAGCAATTATACTCCAATAAAGATGTTAAAAAAAAACTACATTTAATGAATACTTAAGAATCACTAAATAAAAGATAAACAACTCAAAAGAAAAATGGACAAATGACTTAAATACTGTATAAAGAGACAACCAAAATGGTCATCAATTATGTGAAAAAAAACCAGCATCATTAGGAGCAAGGTAAATGCCAGTTAATACCATGATGAGATTCTACATATAGGCAAAAGGTTTTAAGTCTGGCAATACCAAGTGTTGACAAAGATGTGAAGAAATAGGACCTCTCATCCACTGCTGGTCAGAGAGTAAATTGGTAAAACTATTTTGGAATACAAGTTGGGTTATCTAGTAAAGATAAACATGTGCAAACCCTATGATCCAACAATTTCTCTCCTAAGTACATATCATAGGAAAACTTTTATACAGTTACACCACGAGATATAAATAAATTACTTATAATAGTATTATTCATAATATTAAAAACTGAAAACACAAATGTCCGTCAACAGTTCAATGGATAAACAAATTAACATATCCAGGTAATGAAATATTATACATCAATGAAAATAAATGAACTACAGCTACGTGAAACAACATGAATGAATCTCATTAACACTACTGAATGAAAGAAAGAAGTCACAGGAAAATGCATTCAGTGTTATTCCTTTTATATAAAGTTCACAACAGTCAAAACTAAACAAAATATTATTTCGGGATACACAGATATATGATACAGGCATAAAGAAAATCAGGGCAATGATCATCACAAAGATCAAGGTCATGATTTCCTATGGAAGACTGAGAAGTGCTTGTGATCATGAAGGGACACAGACAACTTCTAAGGTGAAGGATATTTTATATTTCTTAAGTAGAGGTTGCACTGGTGTACATTTAATTATAATTCATTAAAACGTACACATCCATTTATATAGTCATCTGTATGTATGATAATATATCACAAAATTTTAAAAAGAAAAAACAAAAAAGCAAATTGCAGAGTAATATGATCTCATTTAATTTTCATACTTATATATGTTAAGTGCTAATGGATACAAGAACTCTGGAATACTACATAAACTGCTTAACTTATGGGGTCTGACCTCTGGTATCCTGGGTTGTGAGTTTCTAAGATATTCATAGTCTACGCTGTTTGAATTTTTACAATAAGCTCATATTACTTTGTAATTAATTACTTTGTAAGTAAAACTTTTAAACAACCAGGAAAATCATGCTAGGAAAAATGTCCCAGGTATTGAGGCTAGCCAACTTTCACCCAAATAATTGAAATTGAAGATTTCCATAAATTTTCATATTCTTTACCATATTGCCTGGATTGCTAAGAATCTGATTTCAAAGGCCAAATAAAGCCCTTACAGAAAACCTATTATATCAATACAAGCACAGCCAAAATTCTGGTGCTGACAATAACTCTAACTGCGGCCCCACCATCACATTGTATCACAGTAAGCTTTATCTGCTATAAATAATACTCAGCTACTTCAGACACATTCCAGAGCTTTTTCCAAATATAACAAGAGACAAAGACATTCCAAAATTTACACAAACATCTTGTAGCTTTCCAAACACGTGGACAACAGGGCAGTAGCAGGACAGTGGCAAGATGCGGCAAGTGTAAAATTTGTAAACACAGATTAAATCTCATGCATCACCTCCAAGTTTAATCAGCTCTAAAATAAAATAAAAAAGAATCCCATTATCCTATCTATAGCTAGTTAATGAGATTTTCTAGCCCCTAAAATTTTTTTCCAATTGAGTTTATATTAATAGTGTCTAATTTCTACTGCATAACTACATTCTCATCAGCGTTTTATTTTTCTTTTCTTTTTTAACTAAAGATCACCCATACAATACATTTTCATTTGTAAGATACCAAGCCCCCTTTTTTAGCCCCCCTGAGTGTTAGCTATCCCAAATACAGAGGAGAGCAACCGCAGGCAACAGTAGTTTTAATCATTACTGTTCTTTTGACATTGGCTCTGAACCTTGCCCTTTTCCCAGGGATTAAATCAATGGTGTCCTGATAAATGTTTAGCAACCAGCTTTTGGGAGAGTAGAGGTTGGTTGGTAGCATTTGCTGATTTCCATGGTGTAAATACTTCTCAATGGACCATTTCAAGGTACTCATGTAATGTCACTGAACACAGAGTCAGAAAGAGATGCACAGTGGCACACCAACCACTACATAGTATTTCCACCATTCAGTGTCGATAGATAGAAACAACTCAAAAGCATAGATAACAGTAAAATGTAGTAAAATAATTAAGAAGTGATGAGTTTTGAGCTTGTAGTTTCTTTGTTCTTAGTATAATTTTGAATTATTATATGTTTATAAAACTTAATTTTTAATAATGGCTGCATCTAATAACCAGCTCACAAAATTCCTGAAAATTTAACAGCAGCTTTGTGAGCTGGCACATCACTGGATTCGACCTTCCAATTTGAACTTAACTTCCCACAGAGACCTCTCTTGGCTCTTTGTGGTTAGGAGATGTACACTTTCCACACTGGACTCCTTGAGGGCTCTCACACCTCTGCATAGACAGGTCCCTGCTTTACTTACCTTTTGCCCAGGAAAGAAAGTTCCCTGAAGACTTTTTGTTATTCACAGCTTAGGTCATTTCCCTCCCTTTGAGTTAGAAAAAGGGGTGAAATACCTACTACATTAAGCTTAAAACTAGTTATTTAGAAGTTATAAAAGTTAGTTATATTGTTGATAAAAACAGAAAGACCTGGGTCTTAATTCTTATTCTACTACGTATAAGCTGTAGGACATCATTCAACTTCTCTGAATTTCAGTATCCTCATCAGTAAAATGGGAATTATAACAACCTCATAGGTGGTTATGAAGATTAAATGAAATAATGTCTACAAAACAGCACAGTGTCTGGCATTAACTAAGTGCTCAGCACATGGTAACTGTTGATATTACCTGTTTTTAAAGGCCAATGTTATGCAGGTACACATATGATACAACTTATGAAAGTTTAGAATAATCTGAACTCCTGGATAACTAGCTCATTACCAAAGCAAAATGCCTTCCAAAAATCACATTATTTCAATATTCACACTCAAATATTAAAATCAGGAATATGTTCTTCAGCCACCAAAACACCAAACCTGCTTTTTCATACTAATGTGGTGGAGAGGCACATTCATTTATTCGTCCAGTTTTCCAGGCATGGGAAATACAGCATTTAACAAGGTTGATACACTTTTTGACAATCATGGAAATTAAAGGCCTGGTGGGGGACAGGGGAATGGAAGATAATCACATAAATATATAATTTCATACTGAAATTGAAGAGCAAGGAAAAGATGTTATAAGAAATTATTATAAACTGGAGTGTTAGGGGAGTTATCTGTTCAAAAGAGACATTTAAGCTAAGATCTAAATAATGAGTTGGAGTTAACCAGCCACAGATTGGGGGAAAAGCATTTCATGGTAAGGGATCATCAGCCTTTGCTGAGGCCTTGAAGTGGGAGAGAGCTTGGTGTGTTCAATGCACTGAAAGATGGGAGGTACATAGTGTAATAAGCAAACTAAGAAAATAAAGAATAATAAGCAAACTAAGAAAATAAAGAAAAACTATGTCGTTATTAACATTAACTATATTTGTTATTTCCCCATCACTCATTCCCCACCCGGCCTCTCCAGTTCTTTCTAAGAGGGTGGATCCTATACCTAGAGAGCTCTTTGTGGTATGTTTGACTGCACCAGTTTGGAGGTAGAAATTGGAAACAAGTTGGGATCAAGCTTAACAGCTCAGCATATTAACAGAATGAGAAGTTTAAGAGCAACCTAGAAGGAGAAGCTGAGAGCCAGGGAGGCAGTATGCTATACTGAGGAAGGGAGTTTCAGCTGGTAGGAAAAGATCAGAGGCTAGAAGGAGGGCAGAAGCCCAGGGTATTGACTCCCTATCTTTCTGCCTCCAGCTGGGTCTCCAGCAGCAGCTGCATCTTTGCTGGTCACTTCAGACCCTGCCAGACAACCCCTTGGTCCCAGCTCCCTTCAGGAAGGCATGGCCATGTTGCTAGCTACCACCAAGGCACCGAGTTCTAGTCTTTGGTAACAACGTCTCCTCTCAGTACTCCTTCAACTCTGAGGAAAATTGTGGCTTCCTGCTATTGGTAATCTCTGGTTGACTCAACTTCTCCTATTTCCTTGCTATTCAAAATGTGGCTCATGAACCAGCAGCACTGACTTTATTCGGGAACTTCTTAAAAACACAGAATCTCATGCTCCACTCCAAACCTATTGAATCTGCATTTTAAAAAGACCCCAGGTGGGACTTCCCCGGTGGCACAGTGGTTAAGAATCCACCTGCCAATGCAGGGGACATGGATTTGATCCCTGGTCTGGGAAGATCCCACATGCCATGCAGCAACTAAGCCCGTGCACCACAACTACTGAGCCTGCACTCTAGAGCCCTCGAGCCACAACTACTGAGCCCAAGTGCCTAGAGCCCATGCTCTGCATGGGCAATGAGAAGCCCGTGTACCGCAACAAAGAGTAGCCCCCACTCACCGCAACTAGAGAAAACCCACACGCAGCAACGAAGACCCAACATAGCCAAAAATAAATAAATAAATAATTTTTTTTAAAAAGACCCCAGGTGATTTGAACACATTAAAGTTTGAGAAGTAAGGCCCTATTTGTGTCTTCAGGAAGACCATCCCCTAAGTAACAAATAGCCTGTACTAAATTCCCTCTGTTTGAAATGCCTAGATGGTTTCTGGCAGGACCTAACTGACACAGTTAAGTTTTTATGTTCGCATGTTCACTTGTTTTCAATGCTTACTACCTATCCCTTTATACTACAATTTAATATTCTTGAATTATTTTAGTCTCATCTCTCTCTTGGTTTCTCTGACCAATACTTGTTTCACATTTTTTTCCTTCAAAACTACACAGACATTGCTTTATTGTTTTAAGTTATTCAATGTTGCCAAAGAGGAGTCTGATTTTTGTTACTTTGTAGATAATCTGGGTTGTTCTATTTTTGTTTTGGGCATGGCTTCTTACAGAATCTTTTGTTTTCCTTAAAATTCAAAATAGGTCATTAGGAATATATATTAATATCACCTGGAACATACCAACTCATATTGTTCTCCCAACACTGCCCTTTTCTTACAATAAAGAATAGTTTCTTCTATTAAGACTTAGATTTTCATCCTTTTTTATTTGTTCTAATCTTTTCTTCAGGAACAATTCAATTTTATAAAATCATGTCCAACATTGATATTATTATTATTAATCCTGCTTTTGGAGTTGAATTGCAAGCTTCCTTTTTATTTCAAACCATTGCTGATAAAGCTCACTTATCCTTCTTCAGAGAGAACATGACTGCCTGCATCTTGCTGGAAAGAGCTAGCAAATGTCTTCCAAAAACTTTTCTGACTCCTCTAGTAGGTAATTTTTACTGTTTTTTTTTTTTTTTTTACTATTTTGTTGCAGTTATATTGAGATATAATTGACGTAGAGCACTGTATAAGTTTAAGGTGTACAACATAATGATTTGACTTACCTACATCATGAAATGATTACCACAATAGGCTTAGTGAACATCCATCATCTGATATAGATACAACATAAAAGAAATAGAAAAATATACATATTTTTTCCTTTTGATGAGAACTCTTAGGATTTACTCTCTTAACTTTAATTTATACCATACAGCTGTGTTAATTATCTTTATCACGTTACATAGTAAGTAATTTCTAGAGTAAAGATTTTCTTCTTAGCCTAAAGAATAATTTTCCGTTTCTTTTATACTACAGTAATTTTTATAGGGCTCCTTTTTTTTTTTTACTTTTGACTTATCTTTTAAAAAGGCTCAACTTTTGCCAACAGGTAGAGGCCATGGGATCTCCTTGGTTTCTCTCCCCGTGCACTTGGGTGCTGGAGCATACTTCTCTAAGATCCACACTTAGAGTAGGTATGATATACATGGTCCCTAGTCCTGGGCAGGGTGGGTAATTTGTCTCACTTGGCTAAGGAAGACTGAGGTAAGCTCTCCTCTCCCTCTGACTTTTGGGTCAGATGCATTCGTTAGTTCTTTTGTCAGAGCATAAAAGACCACATCCTTTTTCCTGCCTCTGCCTTCATCACCACTAGCATCTCTCTATGTGTGGAGTGGAATTTATGGAATTGAGAGGATAGGACCAGTTCTATCAAGTCCAAAAGATAAACCCCAGATGCAGAAGGGATGTAGCTGCACAAGGTTTGCTGATATTTGGGGTCACTTTAGACTCCTTCTCCAAAGGGGGCTCCATGCTTTCTAAAGGAGAACGTAGTCTAGGATGTGTACCTTTATCAACAGTATAGCTGGAAGGAATTCCCCCACAGCCTTTGGCTTATGGTCTTCCCTTTAGCCTCCAGTGTTTGTCTTTTTGCATAACTTCGTGGATATTTTAATGGAAGGATATCAGACAATATACTGGGGCCTGCTAATCTGCTGCTATAACAACAACAATAAAGGCTAACATTGGTTGAGTGTTTATTATGTGCCAGGCACTGTGTTTAGTATTTTGTGTATATTACCTCATAGTTCATCCTCACAAAAATACTTTGCTGTAGGTGTTAGAAGCAACCTCCCTTCCTCTGGCTTCGTGTTTCCACGTGGAAGGATCTCCATTAGAATAAAACTCTTGGCCTCTTGCTCACCTCTTCAGTCTCCCTGGGGAGAGTCACTCACCTCATTGGCCTGTTACGAAGAAGGAACTAGACACATCTGGCTCAGCCACATCCAGGACCACTCTTCGATCTGCCTGCCTAAAGAAAGGGTGCATTTTGTTCTGCTGCTGAGTCTCACGGTGAGCTGAGTGGAGTAGATCTGCCCCAGGAGAGAGGCCTGTATTTCCGTTTCTTCCTGTGCCTAGTGAGTGTGTTCGATGTTGAGGTACAGGATTAGGAAACACATCATTTCTAAAACATCCAAGTTTTCAAACACAGTCTTATTAGTAGTAAAGCAACATTTTGATATCCATCCCTCTAACTTCTGCCCTTTCAATTATTCAAATTTATATGGGGAAGATGGGAAAGTATTTGTAGATCTTTTAAAATCCCCAAAGTAGGAATTATTAGCATCTCTAGTTTAAGTTGTGAAACACAAGCACTGAGCCAACTTATCCAAGGTTCCACTGCTCATCAATGACAGAGCATGGATTCTTACTCAGTTCTGGCTAACTCTAGAGCAAACACTTGACAACCATGCCAAGCTAATCCCTGTAACTTCCCTGCTCCCCACAGCTGAACTTCACAAAAATCTCATCACACCTTTAAGACTCAGTGTTGGCACCATCTGAGGAAAACCCAACCTATCCTTCAAGGATCTGCTATGGAGCCTTTCCCGATTCTCCCAGAGTTAGTGAGTCCATTCTCTGTGTTCTTTGTACAGCCTTCTGTTGGAGAGCAAAGATTAATTCAGTTACTGAATTATTTCATTTCTCTCTCTAACCTTAGAATCTAGTACAGAGTAGCTGCCAACTTGGTTTGTGTTAAATGATACTCATAGAAACAGATTAACTAATACCAAATTTTTCAAAGCAAAACGACTTTCAGCACAAGGTCTTACACAGATTCCAGGATGGATTCAGTTGCACTCTAGCAATATTTAAGCTACAGGGCCTCCCTCTGTTCCATTTAGTGTTGGGGGAGGGTTTTTTGTTTTTGTGTGTGTTCGTTTGTTTAAGTTCCTTTTATTCTTGCTTTTAGAAGCTGTTGTGCTGGGAAGCAGTAAGCTGGAAGCATATCTGATGCCCATTAGCATTGTTTTACTGCACCTGATTTAATCTCACCCAGAATTACTACAAGAACCCGAAATAACTGCAACGTTCACAGAACATGAAAATAATAACTACCACTTATTTTTTTATAAGCTAATTTATTATTTTTTAAATTAATTTATTTATTTTGGGGGGCTGTGTTGGGTCTTCGTTGGTGCATGCGGGCTTTCTCTAGTTGCTGCGAGCAGGGGCTACTCTTCATTGTGGTGCGTGGGCTTCTCATTGCGGTGGCTTCTCTTGTTGCGGAGCACGGGCTCTAGGCGTGCAGGCTTCAGTAGTTGTGGCACATGGGCTCAGTACTTGTGTCTCGCGGGCTCTAGAGTGCAGGCTCAGTAGTTGTGGCGCACGGGCTTAGTTGCTCCAAGGCATGTGGGATCTTCCTGGACCAGGGCTCGAACCTGTGTCCCCTGCATTGGCAAGCGGATTCTTAAAGTCCCATAACTACCACTTATCAAGCACCTATCATGTGCCAAACACCATGCCACATGGGTTATACCCATTAGCTCTAACCAACACACGAAGGTTGTGAGGTAAGTATTATTACTCCCATTTTACAAATGAGAAAACTGAGGCTCAAGGAGATAAAGAGATTTGCCCACTTCCACACACCAGTAAGTGGCAGAGGAGAAATGGAATCAGTGCTGTCTGGCTCCAGAGCCGGATTTCTTTTCCTTTATTCAGTGCCCTCTGGAACATATAGCAGCTGTTGTGATGATTAGAAAAGATAATGGATAGGAAAGTGCTTGGAAAACTCCACAGAGAACCAAGCATGTAAGAGATTATGAAGACTTGTTGAGAGCTTTGGCAAGGGCACTGTGATAATAGCCCTGAGGAGGGGGAACAAATTGATCTGGCTGGAGTTTAGGGACATTTCCTCTTATATAATTGCTCTGAATGCAGTATTTCTCAAGCAGTGGAGATGCAGACCCTCCTTTCTTTGTGAAACAGTCCTCATCTCTGGGAACAAAGACAGGAGAGGTTAGTTTGGTTTAAACTAGTAATTTTCTTCGAGGACAAATGAAAGGGTGGGGGAGGATAGTGGTGTTGTCCACTTGCTGTTGGGTCCTAGGCGTTGATTGGTTCCGGACTCTGCTTTGAGTGAGAGCAGTTACTACAACACATGCTGAACGTTTTTCCATTTAAAATGCATTTCAAAACCACAATAGGCCTGTGTGTTTATTCTCTGAAATATAGCACAACAGAACACATGGTTGTTACATATGTTCTGAATGTTTCACCAGAATTCGGAGGCAGAGAAAGGCATTTTTGTTCTCTCATTCACACAACAAATATTTATTGAATGATTTCTGTATGTCAAGCATTGTACTGGCACTGAGGAACAAGACAGGGGCCCTGTTGTCAAAAAAAATAAGACTAGAGTAGGAGAGATATACTTATAAACTAATTTTTTAAATATTATGATACAACATAAGTGTAACAATAGGAGTACACACAAGATAAAGAAAATTGAATGAGAGAGTGATGCTCTCCACCAATGGAGACTCTTTCCAAGAATAAATGATGTCTGAGCTGATTTTTGATGACCAAACTGGAATATTAAGCCCAATCCCTATAATGTGCACTTTGCATATATATATATACGTCTGGTGCATGGAAACACACTAAAATATTATTTGTTATTTTAATAATTATTTATTAAGCACCTTGTACATGCAGAACACTATGTTAATATTTGTGCAGGATGCAAAGAATAAGGTATTGTTCTATTTACCTGATCTATCAAAACAGATTATATTAGAATAGAGAAAACAAGACATGTTCCATAATAATAACAAAATAAACAATAATGGGGAAAATATTTGCCCAACACTGGCTATGAAAGATCAAGCAGACAAAATATAAACTCTGAATCAACAGAGAGGCAGAGAATGGGGTTAAAGACTTAAGCATCCACCTTAAGAAGCTAGAAAAAGTAAATTAAACCCAAAATATGTAGAAGGGGAGAAACCGTAAAACGATTTCTGAAATGATCAATAGAATTGAAAAAAACTCTAGCAAGACTTCTCAAGAATAAAAGAGAGTAGACACAAAGTGACAGTTTAGGAATGAAAGGAGGAACATCACTTTAGATACTGTAGGTACTAAAAGAATAATACTATGAACAACATAGGGTCAACAAATTTGACAATTTAGATGAAATGGACAAATTCCCTAAAAGAATACAACTTACCAAAACTGACTCAAGAAGAAATAGAAAATATGAATAGATCTATATTTTATTTTAAAATTGAATTTATACCTAAACACTGTTATGGATTAAATATTTGTGTCTTCCTAAAATTCATATATTGAAGCCTAATCCCAATGTGATGGTATTTGGAGGTGAGGCCTTTGGAGGGTGATTATCTCATAAGGGTAAAGCCCTCATGAATGAGATTAGTGCCCTTTAAGGGGCTGAAGGGACAAGAGTTCTCCCTTTCTGCCATGTGAGGACACAATGTTGATGAGGATGTAAAACAACTGAAACCCCAGCAGTGCTGGTGGGAGTGTAAACTGGTACCACTTTGAAAAACATTTTGTCAGTTTCTTAAAAAGTTAAATACATTGCATGAAACCCAGAAATTCCATTCATAGGGATTTACTCAAGAGGAATAAAAACTTATGTCAAACGAAGTATACACAAATGTTCACAGCAGCATTTTTCATAATAGTTCAAAACTGGAAACCACACAAATATCTATCAGGAGGAATGGTGGATAAATGAAGAAACTGTTGTATATTGACCCAATGGAATACTTCTCAGCAATAAAAAGAAACAAACTACTGATATATGCAACAACATGGATAAATGTTAAGCAAAAGAGCCCAAACCCCAAAGGGTTCATATTGTATGAGTCTATTTACATGAAGTTCTAGAGAAAGCAGGTTAGGTTACCTGGGGTGGAATTGACCCCTGAGGCAGGTGTCCCCAGCCCCCTGGCCGCAGGCTGGGCCGCACAGCAGGAGGTGAGAGGCGGGCGAATGAGTGAAGCTTCCTCTGCTGCTCCCCATTGCTGGCATTATCACCTGAACCATCCCCTCAACCCCCGTCCGTGAAAAAATTGTCTTGCATGAAACCGGTCCCTGGTGCCAAACAGGGTGGGGACTGCTGCCCTAAGGGACACAAGGGAACTTTTGAGCACAATGGAAATATTTATATTTTTATTGTGGTGGTAATTACAAGGGTGTATACATTTGTCAAAACTCATCAGATTGTACATTCAAAATGAGGGCTTTTTTTTTTGAATCTTTGAATTTTATTTTATTTTTTTTTTATACAGCAGGTT
>NC_041229.1:67019447-67060498 GCF_002837175.3 Physeter macrocephalus
TATATGTCAATCCCAATCTCCCAATTCATCACACCACCACACCTATCATCCCGCCGCCACTTTCCCCCCTTGGTGTCCATACGTTTGTTCTCTACATCTGTGTCTCTATTTCTGCAAAATGAGGGCATTTTATTGTAAGTTAATTAGATCTAACTAGAGTTG
This sequence comes from Physeter macrocephalus, assembly GCF_002837175.3. Lineage (NCBI taxonomy): Eukaryota > Metazoa > Chordata > Mammalia > Artiodactyla > Physeteridae > Physeter > Physeter macrocephalus. The sequence goes on from NC_041229.1 coordinate 67,019,610, forward strand.
ACTTAAAAAGGAAAAAAAAAGAAACGAAACAACAAGGAAGTGTGATGCAGGAAATAGATTATAGACTGATATTCAGACCAACTTGGTTCAAATCTCAGCCCTTATATCCCAGAGATGTGACTTCGGACAGATTACTTTACCTCTCAGATTTTCAGTTTCCTCATCTATATAGTGAGAGTACTGACATCTATATCAAACAGTTGTGTTTGATAACACACAGTAAATATATACACAGAGAAGTAAGTACATATATATGCATATATACATATACACATATACATATAATACACTTATATACTTATAAATATTTATATGTAGGTAAATTCAACATATAATACTATTAGTGTTCTAATAATATTCATTCTCTTGTATTTAACTTCCACCAGGAGATGAAAGAACAGGAAGGCTGTGGTATTTCTTGGAGATGTTTAGCCAGCCTTTTGGACCCAAACAGTCCAGAAGTAATTATGGCCCCGAGTCACAGATCAGGCTGGCAGACACTACTTTCTTCCCTGGATAATAAAACAAAACACAGGAAATTGTGGCTTGGCACTGGTTCTTAGATAAAAGGAAGGCTTGTAGGACAGACCATCTGGAGGGAGGAAGATGGGTAAGAAGCAGGGAAAGGAGATACAAGTCCAGCTGTGGATAAGGAGGCTTTTCCTCTCTGCTGCGATTCCAAGTTTTTCTTCAGTTCTATGATTGATGGTGTCTGTAGGTAACAAATAATTACAGTGTCCAGTGCAGGGTAGCCTGGTAGAAAGAAAACAGCCTTTGAAGCTCTCAGCCTTGTGCTTGAATGCCAACTTTCCCATTCCATGGGTGTGTGATCCTTGGCAGGAGAGATAGGGTCTCTGAATCACAGTCTCCTTGTCTCAAGACAAGGATAATAAAAGAATCTAGCTCCTAGGGTGTCCTGGGTATTAAATTAGTACAGGCTTCCACCAAAATCTATTACAGACAGAGTTCTCAAAGACAGGAGTTCCCCTGCATGCAGACCAAGAATAGGCACAGAGCTTCTGGAGGGGGTTCCCCAGAGGCAAGTCCAGGTTGGACGAGAATGTTCCCTCAGCCAGTTGGCCAAACACCCCAGCCCGGAGGGTCTTGAGCGAGCTACTCAAGATTTCGCTGGGTCATGAAAGTCTCTGTCCTCCTCACCCCGATTCTCACCCACATTCCTCCTGCAGGATCTCAGCTCCGCCCCCTACCACTGTTGAGCCTCTTGGCCCTGGAACCCCCAGAGCAGAATGTAAGTGTACTTCCCGTGGGGAAGCACTGCATCACAGCTGAGTACGTTCTGTGAAGTGTTTGTCCTGCCTGCTCTTGGTAAATGACCCCTCCCCTCTGTGGGCCCAAGGCCTCCTGTCCCAGTTGGCGTGCGCACGTCCCGCAGAGGCCGCTAGGGGGAGCCTAGTCCAGGAGCTCTGGGAAGTTGGACCACTCTGCTGAGGTCATCATCACAGTAGGAAATCTTGCGGTGACCCTTTGTCTGTGCCTGAAAGGACCTCACTCTAAATAGACCAGTATTCGCAGAATATATGAGAAAGGAAAACTGTCCAACGCTGAGCGAAAAAAATCAGGAAACATCCTATTATCTCTACACTCTCCCTTCACCGGCTAAGATAGTCAGCATTTTCCCCATTCATCCTTTCAAAAGTCACTTCAGAAGCTGTGTAGCGTAGTGGGAAGAACAAGGGTCAGAACTCATGGATTCAAGACTGTTTTGAACTCTCCCTGGTTATGAGAACGTGGACGTGTCTCTACTTTTCTGAACCTTTGTTTATTAATAATGTCTATTACCGTTCATTGGCTCTGTTCCCTGGGTTATGCTGCTAAAAATTACCTCATTTAATCCTCACAACAATTACATGAAGGAAGTGTTTGTTTTCCTCATTTTATAGACTAAGAAATGGAGACATAAGAAGTCACTTGCCCAAACTTTTAGGCCAGTAGAGTTGTTGAGATCTTTCTGACTCCAAAGTTTATACTGAAGCAGTTTTATCTCCAGTATACTCTCTTACTTTTCAAATGTGCCTTAGTAGTAGTAATAATAATAACAATAATAATGTCTTCATCACATATTTTGTCTTCCAGACTTTAAAGTTATTCAAATGATTATTTATATTCAAGATTATGTTCAAGGTCACAGAAAGACCCTGTGTTTCAGAATGAGTCACCTCCACAGAGGGCTGTGCGTGAGCAGGAAGAGATCTGTGGAGAGAGCTGAAACCAAGACCAGGATCCAAGCACACATAATGGCAGCAGGCTTCTCCTTCTGCCTTCTCCCCTCACTTGGCACAGGTGCTGAGGCATGTGGAATAGCCTTGTTTCTTCCCGGCCACTCCTTTGCTCCTGGGCAGGGGTCTCCAATCCTCTCCTGAAGAGTCTGATGACACAGTCCCTTTTCCTTGGCACAGCTAGGCAGGCTGGCTTTATTCTTCTTTTGAAATCTACTGCATCTCCCTCAAAACATTCCTCCCAGACATTTATCCAAACTTTTCCTCCATTCTCCTCCTCTGCTGAGCGCCCAGGGTTGCATGGCTCATAATAGCTAAAATCTGGAGCAACTTAAATGTCCATCCATAGAGGACGGATTAAATACATGATGCTACCTCCTTACATTGTTCATTAGTCACCTAAATTTTAAGTGTAGTTGAAATAAACACAACTCAAACTCCCGGAGGCCAAAATTGGGGCTTACCGGCTGATGTAACTGAAAGACACAAGGATATATGGCTTCAGGTCCAGTGGGATCCAGGTATCCAAAGAATGTTGTCAGGAGTCTGCTTCTTTTCATCTCTTGTCTCTGCTTTCTTCTTCTGCATACACTTCATGCTCAGGCAGTAGAGATAGCCAACAGCAGCTCAGGCTTTTATCCCACAGAATTCACTACCCCAAAATGTAAAGAGTATATCATGTACTAGTTGGAGCTATGGCTGCCCATTTCTTGACCAATCTTTGTGATTCAGACCAGTCCAAGTCCTAATCAAGGGATAGATATAACATGAAACTTCTAGAAGAAACATGATAAAATCCTTACAGCTTTGGAATAGGCAAAGGTTTTCTTAAACACCAAAAAAGAACTAGTCATAAAAGGAAACAAATATATAAATTAGACTTAAGCAGGGCTTCCCTGGTGGCACAGTGGTTAAGACTCCACCTGCCAATGCAGGGGACGCAGTTTCGAGCCCTGGTCCGGGAACATCCCACATGCCGCGGAACAACTAAGCCCGTGCGCCACAACTACTGAGCCTCTGCTCTAGAGCCTGCGACCCACAACTACAAGCCTGCGTGACACAACTACTAAAGCCTGTGCGCCTAGAGCCCATGCTCCGCAACAAGAGAAGCCACCGCAATGAGAAGCCCACGCACCGCCAACGAAGAGTAACCCCTGCTTGCCGCAACTAGAGAAGGGCTGCTCGTAGCAAAAAAGACCCAACGCAGCCAAAAATAAATTAATTAAATAAATAAATTAAAAATAATAATAATAAGGGGAGAGATCCCCCTTCCCTTTAAAAAAACATTAGACTTAAGCAAAGTTAAAAGCTGTTGTTTGAATGGCACTATTGGAAGTGAAAAGTCAAGATTCAGACTGAGAGAAAACAATAGCTGCCCCTTAAATTGTAAAATAATTTTGTCACTGTTAAAAATAAGTGGCATGTATCTATATGAAAAGATCTTTGGGATAGGAATTTCTGTTTTGTTTACCACTACATCTCTGTCACCTAAAATGGTGCACAATCAATATTTGTTGAGTGAATAAATGACCAAAATATATTACTAAGTTAAAAATGCTATGTGCAGATTGATCTCATTTATGTAAAAAAGTATTCTTATATATGTGTAAATGCATAGAAAAAGGATTAAAAGAGGGAAGAGAGAGGTGAGTTTTTACTTTTCACTTCTTATACTTATGTAGATGTTGGATTTTTTATTAAAATAAATAGAAAACATAAAAATCATAAGGCTATCTTATTTCAGGGCCTGGCCTTTGAGCCCTCAGGCCATGCCCTGCCTGGAGCAGAAGAGCCATACTTAGTGGTTCTGGGAATTACTCCAGACTCTGTCTTCCAAGCCTACTTCAAAATTTCACTCAAGATTGATTTTTCAAGTTTTAGTCCAATTTGTACACAACTGAGCTTCTCATTTTTGACCCAGCTCCTTCAAACTGACAAATTGACTAACTTTTAATTTGCCTTTTCTACAAGATCCTGTCTCTCTAGTCATTCCCTCAGACCATCCATTTCTGCTCATGAGTGAATGATGCTCCAACTTGTCACTGGCCCAGGTTCCCTGGACACTGTATGCTGATGCAGGAAGGTCCTCTGCAGAACAGGATGAGGAATCAACATGGCTCTCTCTTGGGGGTGAAAACTTTGCAAGATGCCTTCAAGTCACTGGAATTATGTAAAACATAAGAGCGTAAGAAAAACTACCCTATGTTTAACATGTTTACTGTTTTCACAGACTATGAGCATAACAAGGATTCTTTATTTTTCCCATTTTAAAGAAAGGGGGAAGCTGAAACTCCAAGTTTGAACAACATGCCCTAGGTCACACAGCTAGAGTGGCTCTGGCTCCAATGAAAGTCTCTTTACTGAAGTTTATTCTCTTGTGTTCAATTACACCAAGTTACTACCAGAGAATATGAGCAGATAGCAGGACACTGTTCATCCCCAAGTCTCCTCATCTAAATTCGGAAATAACAGAATTCACCTAAAGAATGAAGGAAGTTTCTGCTATAATCTTATTATTGCCCCTGCATGTCCCATCAATGACATTGCTTTGAGAGAGCCCAGGTACTAACCATCATGAGTAGATGGACATCCCATCACCTGGAAGGTATCCCAGGTTATGAAAGATTACCCAAGAGAGCTTGATTATTTCCCACTCACCCAAACCAAGAGGTGCGGTTTCTCTGGAAATATAAAGATTTCAGAACTTTCAAAAATGCTTCAAGGAAAGCGAGTCAAAATGTAAAAATGTGCCTTATAAAGAGTTTGCTCATAATGTCCTCCCATTCAATATCCTCTTGGAAAAATACCCTAACCTCAGTACAAAAGTGGCGGCTCTATACACTATGTGACCAAGTCCCTGATCACTGTTTACTGGGCCAGAAATGGACACCTGAAATGGAACTGGTCAGACCCTACCCCCTGGCTGAGGTGTTCTAAACTCAGGGAACAACTCAAGGAAGTGGGGAAGCACTGGCCTGAATATTGAAGAAAGAAGTGAAAAATCATCAGACTGATTGGTGAGACGTCCCAGGACTTTCAAAGCTAGGAGTATACCCCTGCTCAAGAGAAAGGACTTACATATACTGACATTTTAATGTCCCCTCAAGGAAATGGCCAGGTTACCTTTAATCAGTGAAGTCTACTGCAGCCTTTCCTCTTCAACCTCTCTCCCTCTCTCTCTCTCTCTCTCTCTCTCTCTCTTTCACACACACACACACACACACACACACACACACACACACACACACACACAATCTCCAAACAACATTTAGTGCCTTGTTTTTCAAATATATGTTTTTTAAAAACAAGTCTCCTTGGACATCTGGAGAAAGTTTATATTTTAACATAACAGACTGATGCAAAATGAAGAAAAAGGAGAAAGAATAGAAGAAAGGAAGAAAGAGAAAAAGACAGTAATATAGAGAAATTAGAAACAATACAGGAAATTAATGTACTTTAAAAAATTATCATATGCTCAAGAAAAAGGCAGGTGAGGTTATTGAGTAATGTGAAATTAGATAATATAACCACTCTTCTGCTGAACTGTTAAAAATTTTTTAATCTGCTCAGAGTCACTGAAGAACCCAAAAGATAGTTAAAAATTGCTGAACAAAGATGCAGGAGAAAGCAGAAATTTGGAGGTATCAGGAACTTGGGGTCCCTTTAACCTAGAGGCACTTACCAACTCCAGAAGTGTGTTAAAACACCAAAAGCTAATTTTCTCACAGTCTGGAGGCCAGAAGCCCAAAATCAGTTTCACTGGGACAAAATCAAAATGTCAGCAGGGTCACATCCCTCCAGAGGCTCTAGAAGAGAATCTGTTCGTGCCTCTTCTGCCTTCTGGAGGCTCTTGGCATTCTTGGACTAGTGGTGACATCACTCCAATCTTCAAGACCAGCCTCTTCAGATTGCTCTCTGCTCCATCTTCATATGACCTTCTCCCCTGTGTGCCAATGTCAAATCTTCCCCTGCTTCTCATAAGGATGACCCACCCATGGTGGCATTTTGGGCTTATCCAGGTAATCCAGGACAATCTTCTCATCTCAAAATCCTTAACCTAATTACATTTGCAAAACCTCATTTCCAAATAAGGTCACATTTACAGGTTTCAAGGAGTAGGACCTGACATCATTAGGGGGCCATTTTTCAGCCTTCTAAAAGGAGCATCAAAAAACCTCAAGTATCCAGTAATAAATATAATGAAAGATATGCAAGACCTCTACACTGACAACCACATAATGTAATTGAAAGAAATAACAGTAAATCTAAATAAGTGGAAGGATATACCATTTTCATGAATGGAAGATAATGTTTTAAAGATACCAATACTCTCCAAATTGATCTATAAATTGTGAGCACTCCTGATCAAAAAATAAGCCATGTTTTATTGGGAGAAATAGACAAGCTGTTTTTAAAATTTATATGAAAATGCAAAAGCTGAGAAGAGCCAAGACAAACTTGAAAAAAGAACAACATTGGAGGACTTGAACTACTAGATATCAATAAAAAGTTAAAATATAAATGAAGTTATATGACAATTGAATTCTAAAGCAGCATTTTGAAAACTTTAATGTGTGCAGGAGAAACAGGTAGGCATATCAATTATATCTTTTCTACTCCCTGTCCCCCACTTTCCAGGATAAGCACATTCACTGCAGTGAGGGCTTTTGTTTACAATATGTGGAAGAAGTGGATGTTCAGTAAATATTTGCTGAATTGACTTTCATAACCCAGTTCTCTCGGCAGTTTTTTAAATAATAAATATCACATCAACAAAAGGACGAATACCTTCCCATACATGTCCATTAGTGGTCTGGGGAAATGATAAGTGATCTTATACTAAACTTGGATATTGGATATTGGTTATTGGATGAGTCAGTTTTCTATGAAGGCTTTTTCCTGATATAATGAGCTACAGACAAAGAAGACAATGGGACCAGTTCTGTACTTCAGCTGATATCTAGGAAGCACAAGCCTTATTCAGTAATTCCCTCAGGTTAGGTGTGTATTTTACATCAGTACCTTTATCTACACAAAAGGCCCTGGGACCTCAGTCTATTGTGATTCAACAAACAGTACTAGCTAGTGATCTGAAATCAGCTGCCTATACCAATAACGGCTCCATTGGACCTTATCTTTCTATTGTTGCTCCTAAAATTAGTATTTCTTTCTGTTATAATGAAAAAATCAATCTCCATTGATTGCAAAGAGCAAACCTGATATTACAACGTGATTACTTTCAGAATAAATTGAATCCTGTATTGTCCGGTAATAATTATCATGTTAAAGAGATTTCAATTTGCAAGATAAGAAGAAATCCCATCAATTAGATAATAGCCAATAAACCAATAACCAAACTGTACCAGTACATTAAACATAATTAGCCTTAGGTTTTTAAAAAATAATTCAGAGGCAAAGTCAAGCCATTCCCTGGGAAGATGTTATGACTGCCAAGTGCAGCTACAAGTCACTCCTGTATCTGAGGCTGACAGAGGCTCAGAAGACAGCATGATGTTTAAGAACATGGTATGAGTAATGCTTTTAGGTTTATTGTTTTATTATTATATTTAATGCTTTATTGTCCTTTGTTCCCACTATAGTAAGCTAGTTTAGGCTCTTGTCACTTAACATACGTGTCAGTGCATTCAGGCTACTATGACAAAATACCTCAGACTGAATGGCTTATAAACAACAGAAATCTATTTCTCACATTTCTGAAGGCTGAATGTTTTGACCAAGGTGTCCATATGGTCAGATTCTGTGTCTGGTGAGGCCCTGCTTCCCAGTTCATACATGACCATCCTCTCCCTGTGTCCTCACAGGATGGAAGGGGACTAGGGAGCTTTGTGCAGTCTCTTTTATAAGAGCACTAACCACATTCATGATGGCTCCATCCTCATGACCTAATCATCTCCCCAAAGCCCTGCCTCCCAATACCATCACATTAGATATTAGGTTTCAACATATGAATTTGGGGGGGTGCAGGGCACAGATATCCAGTCTGTAGCAATATGTTCCCATATCCAGGCTGTGCTTCTCTCTACCCATGTCTGTTGAACACCACAATTATATTATCTAAAAAACTAGAGTCATCCTTTGCCAACCTGATATTCTTTGCATCAGTTAGGATTGGTTAGGTTATGCTAAGGCAGTGCACATCTCCACGTCCTAGTGGCTTACTGTACCAAAAGTTTATTTCTTGCTTATGCTGCATGTTCATTGATGGTTGGCAGTGGGGCTGTGCTCTTTGTACACTCTCAGATCCGGGTAGAGGAAAGCTGTAATGGGTCATGATCCCCACAGCTGAAGGAAGGAAGAGAACATGGCAAATTATACACTGACACTTAACTCTTCTGCCTAGAAGTGACATCCATGGTGGCCACTCACATTTCTTTGTCCAAGGCAAGTCACATGACTATGCCTAACTTCAAAAGGGCAGTGAAATGCTATCTTATTATGTGCTTACAGAGAGAAATGGAATATTATCAACAGCCCAAATAATTCATACTTTTATAATAGGAGAATTTAAATAAAAGAAACATGCAACCTTATGGGAAAAGTCAAGTGAGGACCACTGAAATTAAAACTTTCAACAAAGTAAATCAATTACCTCAGCACACCATTAGCATTAGTTTTTAAATACATATTAAATTAGCAATAAAGATTCTCTACAATTAATTTCCTATTATCATTCTTTTCTCTCTGGAAAATTTAAAATTTCTCTCCTCAATAGTTTCAGTACTAGCTGTATATTCATTTTGCTTGGTATGTATAATGTATGTAGAATACACAAATATACAAATTATATAAATATAAGGTATGTGAAAAGGCATTTTTCTACTATTTAATATTCAATTCAGGTGTTCTGTTTTATTTTTAACTCCTTATAACAATTGAAAATTCACGTATTCTCAGTCAGACATATTCATAGTCTAGAATAATATACACAATTTTATCTTCCACAGCTCAAAATTTATAGAAAAGATATTTGAGATAGAAAAAAATATCTGGAGTGGCTTCTTGCTATTATTTTACCTCTCTCCTCAAAACCTTTAAAATTTTCCATTATCTACCTGTTCAAATACAAATACTAATGTTTGGTATTAAATCACTAAAAAAAAAAAAAAAAGAAAGAAAGAAAAAAAAAAAGCTACACAACGAACATGGCTTTGTTCCCAAAAAACTTGATTTACAAAAAATTCTGATGCTTGGCTTTTGCAAAGATGGCTAGCTCTCTACAAAAAATTCAGAAAGTCCTCTTTCTCCTTTTAGAGTGTGGAGCTGTCACTGGGAAATGGCTGCCTAGCTCTCCTTACAGCCAGATACAGCTAGTGGAATGTAAGCAGGAGTTATTATTACTATAGTTGTTGCTATTATTTATAAAACACTTGTAAAGTGCATAATATGTGTCAGGTAGAGATAAGTGTTTGACAAACATCAACAATCCTATTGTTATGTGGAAAGGAAAGTTCTATTACTGCCCCCATTTCACAGACAAAGAAGCTAAGGGTCAGAGTAGTTGAATAATACAGAGGAATACAGCTAATAAGTCACAGAGATGAAATTCCAGCTTAAGACATCTAATTCGAGTCCATACTCTTAACCATTGCATTATGCTTCCTCTTGGGCCAGGGCCTTTAAAAAGCAAATGAGGCTTCTCTATCTACTCTGGGGCCCCAGGGGATGGCAGAGCCACACAACTGTAGGGTCCTCGGTTTCTGATTAGCCACAGGGAAGCAAGCTGCCCACTGACCACAAACTCCCACACTAGACTACCACATGAATGAAAAATAAACTTCTGTTGAGTCAAGGCACTGAAATTTTGGCTTTGTTTGTTACAGCATCTAGTGTTTGCCCTAACTGATACACATGGCAACCAAGACCCACCACAATTTGTCCGGAGTCAAAGATCTGGATTCTAGCCCCAGTACAGGCTCTGACTTAATGTGTGACCTTAAAGAAGCACTTCCCTCAAGGCTACATTGGAAAGGTAAGAGGATTAAATTGGATCAACATTTTACAATCTGTATTTCATTTTCTATCTTGAATATGTTGCTTGAATCTTCTTCAAAATAGGACTCCATGGCCAAATACGGTAGGAAAATTTTGGGTACTACATTCTCCCATTAGAGTTACGTAAATATTCACTGAATGAAGGCTTTGAGACGTCCTTCTGTAAGGGCTTTAACAATATTAATTAGATGGAGTTGACCACAGAACCTCTTAATTTTTTATTCATTGGGAGAAATTTATTAATACTTAGAGAGTAACTATAGTTAATAATACTGTATTGTATATTTGGAAGCTTCTAAGAAAGTAGATCTTAAAAGATCTCATCACAACAAAATAAATCTGTAACTATGTATGGTGATAGATATTAACTAGACTTATTGTGGTGATCATTTTTCAAATGATACAAATACTGAATCATTACACCTGAAACTAATATAATGTTATATGTCAATTACATCTCAATTAAAACAATACTTAGAGGAATACTAGTGTAGTAAGAAATGTAGTTTGGAGAATGGTGAAATAGAATTCTAAAGCTATTCAAAATTCTAAAAATGTTTTGCATCGTTCTCTACCTTACCAAATTTCCCATACACAGCTCCAATCAGATTACCTCTTTATTGCTACACGTATGCAGCATATATCTCCACTTAGAGCTGGGAACGTCGTACATTGTTTCCTGAAGCTGGAATGACCCTTCACGCCTCTAAATCACTCCGAGTCTTTCTTATATTTCAAGGCTCAACTCAACTCTGTGCCTGGTCCATGAAGACTTCACAGTGTGATCTAGCCCACACCACACTTTTCTCTTAATCAACACACATTAAACTGTGGACCTTCCATGGACATTTGAGGCTCGGACTCCCCTGAAAAACTTCTTGAAAGAAAGTGTTTGTAGGGCAAGAGATAACTAGAAGGTGAGTTCCTTGAGCTATTTTGATATGCATTGCTTGAACAAAGACAAAATTATACTGGAAACAGTCACAAACAAGAAATATGTGTATTTATTCCTTGGGGGAGAAATGGGAGAACAAACTTTGTGGTCCTTGGTCAAGAGAATCCATGAGGAGCAAATAAGGAGTGAGATGCAGTTCTAGTTGGAAATTCCAAAGATAGACTGCAAACAGGAAGAGGTTGTGTGTTGGGATTGTCTTCTAAGGTAGGTTTATGTTTAACCAGGCTGAACATGCATTGACTGTATGGGTGTGGCTATGTATTCAGTTTGCCTCCTCTACATTATGATGGCATCTCCTTTGGCATTTTGGGATATCTGATCTACCAGGATAAACACCTGGGTGCCAGTTACATTTCACGTATTGCCCCACCACAGCCCAAAATAAAGTTCTGTTTTTAATGAAGTACTGGCTGTCCAAAATACTGATATATTTGAAAGAAAAAATAAACAATTCAGACATAATAGAAGAGGAATGAATACTTTCTAACTCACTCTTTGAGGCTAGAATTACCTTGATACCAAGGCCAGACAAAGAATTCACAAGAAAGAAACTACAGAAAACTATATCCCTTATGAACATGGATGCAAAAATCCTGAACAACATACTGGCAAACCAAATCTAGCAGCATATAAAAAGGATTATACATCATGACAAAGTGAAATTTATCCCAGGAATTCAAGGGTGATTCAACATATGAAAATTAATCAATGTAATACACCATATTGATAAAATAAAGGACAAAACCACATTATCATCTCAATAGATGCAGAGAAAGCATGGAAAAATCCAACACCCTCTCATGATAAGAATTTTTAACAAAGTAGGAATAGATGGGAACTTCCTCAACCTGATTAAAGGCATCTATGAAAAACTCACAGCTAACATCATAATTAATGGGGAAAGACTGACAGATTTGTCTCTAAGGTCAGGACCAAGATCGGGTTATTTGTCTCACCACTTCTAATCAGCATTGTAGTGAAGGAGCTAATCAAGGTACAAGGCAAGAAAAGAAAAAAAAGTCATCAGATTGTTGAAACAAAATAGAGAGCCCAGAAATAAACCTTATATGGTCAATTAATTTATGGCAATAATAGACAACAGGGAAAGAATAGTCTCCTCAATAAATGGTGTTGGGAAAACTGGACAGCCACATACAGAAGAATGAAACTGGACCATGATCTTACACTATTCCCAAAAATTAACTTCCAATGAAGATTTGAATTGAAGACCTAAAACCATAAAACTCCCAGAAGAAAACAGTAAGCTCCTTGACATAGGTCTTGCAATGATTTTTTGAGTCTGAAACCAAAAGCAAAGGCAACAAAAGCAAAAATAAACAAATGAGACTAGATCAAACTAAAAAGCTTCTGCACAGCAAAGGAAACCATCAACAAAATGAAAAGGCAACCTACGGAATGGGAAAATATATTTGCAAATTATATATCTAATAAGGGGTTAATAACCAAAATATATAAAGAACTCATAAAACTCAATAGCAAAAACCCAAACAATCCAATTAAAAAATGGATAGAAGATCTGAACAGATATTTTCCCAAAGAAAACATATAGTTGGTTAACAGGTACATGAAAAGATGCTCACCATCACTAATCATTGGGGAAATGCAAATCTAAACCACAATGAGATATCACCTCACATGTGTCAGAATGGCTACTATCAAAAAAACAAGAAAGAACAAGGGAATTCTCTGGTGGTGCAGTGGTTAGGGCTCCACGCTTCCACTGCAGGGAGCACAGGTTCAATCCCTGGTCAGAGAACTAAGATCCCAAATGCCGCATGGTGTGGCCAAAAAAAGAAAGAAAGAAAGAAAGAAAGAACAAGAGTCAGCAGGGATGTGGAGAAAAGGGAACTTTTGTGCTCTGTTGATGGGAATATAAATTGATGAAGCTACTATGGAAAACAATATGAGGGTCCCTCAAAAAATTAAAAATAGAACTACCATATGATCCAGCACTTCCACTGCTGAGTATCTGAAGAAAAGGAAAACCCTAATTTGAAAAGATAATGCATCTCATGTTCATTGCAGCATTATTTACAATAATCAATACATTGAATCAATACATTGAACCTACCTTGAATTGAAAACAATCATTGATGGATGAATGGACAAAGAAAATGTGATACACACACACACACACACACACACACACACACACACACACACACACAGGAATATTATACAGCCACAAAAAATGAAATCTTGCCATTTGCGACAACATGGATAGAACTTGAGGGCATTATGCTAAGTGAAATGATTCAGGCAGAGAAAGACAAATACTATATGATCTCACTTATATGTGGAATCTAAACAAACAAACAAACAAAAACAAGCTCATAGATACAGAGATCAGATTGGTGGGTGCCAAAGGGGAGGGGTAGGAGATGGGAGAAATGGGCGAAGGGGGACAAAAGGCACAACCTTCCAGTTACAAAATAAATAAATTATGGAGATGTAATGTACAGCATGATGATATTGGGTTGGCCAAAAATTTGTTTGGTTTTTTTTCCATAAGCTCTTACAGAAAACCCAAACGAACTTTGTGGCCAACCCAGTAATTAATAATATTGTATTGCAAATTTGAAAGTTGCCTAGAGAGTAAATCTTAAAAGTTCTTATGACAAGAAAAATGTTTTCTAACTATGCATGGTGACCAATGTTAACTAGACCTTGTGGTGATCAATTCACAATGTATACAAATATTGAATCACTATGTTGTACACCTGAAACTAATATAATATTATATGTCAATTATACCTCATAACTACAACAAAATAAGTTTTTAAAGTCTATTTAATATTGTTAAGATGACAATACTCCCCCAAATTGATCTACATATTCAACACAATCTCTTTGAAAATTCCAGCTGGTATAGTTTCGGAAGCTGATCCTAACATGCATATGAAAATGCAAACAATCTTGCAAAAGTAAAACACAGTAAGAAGAATCACACTTCCTTCAAAACTTACTAAAAATTTACAGTAATCAAAACAGTGTGGTACTGACATTATAATAGACATATAGATCAACAGAATAGAATTAAAAGTCTAGAAATAAACCCATACATCTGTGGCCAATTGATTTTTGACAAAACCATTTAACGGAGAAAGAATAATTTCTTCAACAAATGGTGTGGGACAACTTAACACCCCCATGCAAAAGAATGAAGTTGGGTCCTTCCCTCACGTCATACCAAAACTAACTCAAAATGGAGCAAAGACCTAAATATCAGAGCTAAAACTGTGACACTCTTGGAAGAAAACATAAGGGTAAACCTTCATGATCTTGGAGTTATCACTAGATTCTCAGGTATTCTCAAAAGCACAAGTAACAAAAGAAAAATAGATATATTCTACTTTGTCAAAATTAAAAGATTTTAGGCATAAGAGGACACTATCAAGAAAAGAAAAGAGGAACAGAACAGGAGAAAATATTTGCAAATCATATATCTGATAAGTGTCTAACGTCTAGAATATATAAAAAATTCTTACATCTCAAAAAAAAAAGCAAATAATCCAATTAAAAAGTGGCTGAAGACACTTCCCAAATATATATACACATGAAAGATCCAGAACTGCCAAAGCAATCCTGAGGGAAAAAAAAGCTGGAGGCACAACCCTTCCTGACTTCAGACAATACTACAAAGCTACAGTAATCAAAACAGCATGGTACTGGCACAGAAACAGACAAATAGAGCAATGGAACAGAATAAAGAGCCCAAAAATAAACCCACACACCTATGGTCAATTAATCTATGACAAAGGAGGCAAAAATATACAATGGAGAAAAAGGCAGTCTCCTTAGCAAGTGGTGTTGGGAAAGCTGGACAGTTACATGTAAATCAATGAAATTAGAACATTCCCTTATACCATATACAAAAATAAACTCAAAATGGTTTAGAGACCTAAATGAAAGACATGACACCATAAAACTCCTAGAAGAGAACATAAGCAAAACATTATTGGACATAAATCATAGCAATATTTTCTTAGGTTAGCCTCCCAAATCAAAAGAAATAAGAGCAAAAATAAACAAATGGGACCTAATCAAACTTAAAATATTTTGCACAGCAAAGAAAACCATAAACAAAACAAAAAGCCTACAGAGTGGGAAAAAATATTTGCAAATGATACAACTGACAAGGGGTTAGTATCTAAAATATACAAACAATGCATAAAACTCAGTCAAAAAACCAAACAACCCTATCAAAAAATGGGCAGAAGACCTAAATAGACAGTTCTCCAAAGAAGACATACAGATGGCCAATAGGCACATGAAAAGATGCTCATCATCACTAATTATTAGAGAAATGCAAATCAAAACTACAATGAGGTATCACCTCACACCAGTCAGACTGGTTATCATCAAAAAGTCTGCAAATAATAAATGCTGGAGAGGGTGTGGAGAAAAGGGAACCCTCCAAAACTATTGGTGGGAATGTAAATTGGTGCAGCCACTATGGAAAACAGTGTGGAGATTCCATAAAAAACTAAAAATAGGCCACCATATGATCCAACAATCCCACTCTAGGCATATATCCAGAAAAGATGAAAACTCTAATATGAAAACATACATGCACTCTAATCTTCATAGCAGCACTATTTACAACAGCCCAGACATGGAAGCAACCCAAGCACTCATCAACAGATGATTAGTTTAAGAAGATGTGGTGTGTGTGTAATACACACACACACACACACACACACACACACACACACACACACGATGGAATATTAGTCACCCATAAAAAAGAATGAAATATTGCCATTTGCAGCAACATGGAATGACCTAGAGAATATCACACTAAGTGAAGTCAGACAGAGAAAGACAAATACCATATGATATCACTTACTTGAGGAATCTAAAAAATACAAATGATTCTATATACAAAATAGAAATAGACTCACAAACATAGAAAACAAACTTATGGTTACCGAACCAGGAAGGGAGGGGAGAGGGATAAATTAGGAGTATGGGATTAACAGATACAAACTAATATACGTAAAATAGATAAGCAACAAGGACCTACTGTATAGCCCAGGGAACTATATTCAATATCTTGTAATAAACTATAATGGAAAATAATCTGAAATTTTAAAATATATATATATGTATAACTGAATCACTTTACTGTACACCTGAAACTAACATAATATTGTAAATCAACTATACTTCAGTAAAAACCAAGAAAAGTTAGAAAATATTTTGAACTTGTTGAAAATAAAAACCTAATATCAAAATTTATGGTATGCAGCTAAAGTAGGGATTAAAGGGATACTTTTAAACAGCTATATCAGGAAACAATCAAGTTCTTAAAACCATTTGAATAGTATACTTACAGTTGGTGAATTTCATGGTATGAAAATTATACCTCAGTAAAGCTGTTAAAATATATATATATATACAAATCACCAACAATCACATGAACAGACATTCAACATCATTTGTCATTAGGGAAATGCAAATCAAATCCACAATGAGATACCACTTCACATGCACTAGGATGACTATCATCAAAAGACAGATAGGGGCTTCCCTGGTGGCGCAGTGGTTGCGCGTCCGCCTGCCGATACAGGGGAACCGGGTTCGCGCCCCGGTCTGGGAGGATCCCACATGCCGCGGAGCGGCTTGGCCCGTGAGCCATGGCCGCTGAGCCTGCGCGTCCGGAGCCTGTGCTCCGCAACGGGAGAGGCCACCACAGGGGGAGGCCCGCATACCACAAAAAAAAAAAAAAAAAAAAAAAAGACAGATAATAACAAGTGTTGGCAAGTATGTGGAGAAACTGGATTTCTCATTTATTGCTGTTGGGAATGTAAAATGGTGCAGCCACTTTGGAAAAACTGTTTGGCAATTCCTCAAAAAGCTAACCATAGATTTATCATATGACTCAGCAATTTTACTTCCAGGTATATACCCAAGAGAATTGAAAACATATATCCACACAGATGTACACAGATATTCATAGCAATTTTATTCAGCCAAAAAGTGTAAACCACCAAAACTTCCATCAACTGATGAATGGATAAACAAAATGTGGTCTAGCCATACAGTGGGTTATTACTGTCATAAAAAGAAATGAAATATTAATTTATGCTACAACATGAACGAACCTTGACACATAATGTTAAGTGAAAGAAACCAGACACAGAAGGTCATATCCTGTATGATTCTATTTATATAAAATGTCCAGAAAAGGAAAACCCATAGAAATATAAAGCAAAGTACTGGTTGCCAGCATCCAAGGGAGGGAGGAATGGGGAGTAACTGTTAATGAGAATGGAGATTCTCTTTGGGGCAACGAAAATACTCTGGAATTAGATAGTTATACAGTGGTGAAAGCTGCACTTCTTTGTGAATATAGTAAAAACCACTAAATTGTATACTTCTAAAGGTGAATTTCACAGGATGCACATTCTGTCTCAAAAAAAAAATCGTAGAAGACATGTTCACTTCTTGGAAAGAATCCCAGCAACATGACTTGGGACAAGGTACCTAGTCTTTTAGGACATTATTTCTTCATTTGCCAGTTAGACACAATACCATCATCTCCACAAGCTTGTGGCTAAGTCAGTATATGTGATGTTCTGAGCCCTGTGCTCTTCATCCTGTTAGTACTCTCAGTTGAATCTGAATCCTTCTTCTTTTTTTAATAGTATTGCCCTCTGTCCAATCTAGCTTCATCTAAGCCACGAGATGTTTTTCAAGTTCTTTGGTTTGGTTTGGTTTGTTATATGCCCTCTCCCTTTCTGAAAGTACTGAAAGTCCTCTCCCTAGAGAAAGTAACATTCACTGAGGACCTATTAGTGCCAGACTCTGGTGTAAAATACCATAATTTAGGCCCCCAGACAATGACCTGGGTCAGCTGTATTTATTTCTACATTAAAGAATAGACACTGAGGCCTGGCTTACAAAATTCTCTCTAAGTCACACCATTAAGAAGAGTAGGATGTTGGATTTAGATGGGCCTCAGTTCAAACCTGCCTCTCAACAAATTTGATATCTCCCATTAATTACCTAAGCCTCCTGATCTTTGGTTTCCTCATCTATAAAACAGGGACAATGGGAGAAACTTCACTGTGGAGTGGCTTTGAAAATTTAATGATACAAGAAGATGTACTTAGTACAGATCCTGAAATACAAGTTAACTATTGTTCTCTTACATTAATCTGACTGGTGGCTAAATTTGGATTAGAAGCTGTGGCATTCCAAAGCCTTCTCTCCCACTTCCCCATGTTGCCTCTTCTCTTTTCTGTACCTTCCAAACAACTTGCCCTATCAGTTGACAAGCAGACTGTGTGTTGAAATGTGAGTCAGCAGGGAGAAGGACTAAGAACAAATTATCAATAGGCATATACATCCAGTTTCCCCCAAACTTGTCACTTGTCAATCACAGAGCTTCTTTCATGGATGCACTCATGCTGCTCTCTCTCTCTCTCTCTCTCTCTCTCTCTCTCTCTCACACACACACACACACACACACACTCACACACACACACCACACACACACAGAGTTTTCTTACTTTTTCTGAGTAACCAGCCTTAACGGCTTCCTGGCCAAAGGGATACAGCTTGAGTCAGAGTTTCACTGGAACGTCCCCAGAAAGTCTCACTTCTTTGGCCTTTCACAAAAACTCCGAGCCACAATCAAAAAGCTTGCACAAGCCTCTCCACTCCCTCTGTGTCTTCTAGTAAACTGGCTTCTGGCCTCTCACAGCTACATCTGTTCTTAGTGGAATGTGCTTATCACTCTTACTCCAGGGGAATGAGTCCAACAGCCTGGTGCCCTGGTGGCTGAGAAGGCTTATACAAGCTTGTGACATGTCATCAACAAGTGGGTTGACATGGGATTTCAATTTTTAATCTTCTGGTAACTTCCATAAGACTCAGAATTCCTCCCCACATGCACCCACACTTCCAGATTCATTCTCTTTTTCTGTCTCAATCCCACTTGCTTTCCTGATCAGTCTATTAGCATCAATTGAGCATTAGCTCTCACTATGATCATTATTGTGTTGCTATTGTAGCTTACAGTAATCACTGGTCCAGCTGGACTCCCTGGTAGCTCAACAAAAGGATTTACCATTCCCCGGAGGGCGCTGTGGAGTGGCAGAGGGTTTTAGGGTTGGACACCTCTGGCTTTGAATCCAGCTTTCAATTCTGAGAGAACTTGAATATGGTTCTTCTCTTGAACCTGTATCCTCATTGGTAAAAGGTAGCTATTAGTCCCCACATCGCCAGATTTTTGGTGGGAAATAAATGAAGTGATATAATAGGCTCCATGGCAATTATTGACATTGTCATTGCTGTTGTTGCTCTCAGGATTCCAAGAACCACCTGATAGGAACATATTTCAAAGCATGCTCTCAGCGCAAACAGTTACATCACTGTTAAAAAATTAACCAGGAGATGTCTAAACCTCAAGGGTATACAACGCTTTATATGCAGACACCCAACTCCTAGAACTTGAGTCTAAAGAGATAATCATGGATATAGGGCAAAGATTTAGCTACGAGAATGATCATCACTTTTTTTTTTTTTTTTGACCGAGCTACACAGCACAGAACTAGGATCTTAGTTCCCTGACCAGGGATCAAACCCATGCCCCCTGCAGTGGAAGCATGGAGTCCCAACCACTGGACTGCCAGGAAAGTCCTGATCACCACATATTATTGTTTATGATGCTGAAAAATTAGAAACAACCTAAACATGAAAAATAACTTCGTATATAGACTATGGAACTCCAATTCGGTAGACAACTAGTAACCCTTTAAATGTGGTAAAAGAATGCTAATGACATGGAAAGGTGTTGACTGTATATATGGTGGAAGTTGCAAAATGCAGTTACAAAACAGAATCTAGAACATGGTCCTGATTTTATCTGAAGGAAGGGCTGAAGAGGACATTTGAGTGTATAGAGAAAAGGCCAAAAGGATAATGATTAAAATGCTTGAAGTGGGTATTCTCTTGCAATATTTATTTTTCTATTTTGTATTTTCTAAATTTTTGATGATGAAAATATTGAGGAGAAATTTAACTTTTGGGGTAAGTTTTATTGAAACAAAACATACACATCGAAAAGTTGCACAAATTCTAGTACAACTTGATGAATTTTGATAAAGTAACATACCTGTGTAATTAGCATCAGATCATGAAACATAACTTTTACCAGCACCCCAGTCATTACTCGCCCCACACGGATAACCACTATTTTGATTTCTAACAGTCTAGACTAATTTAGTTTGATTTTAAGCACTTTACAAATGGAATCATCCCATATGCTTTGTACAGTCTGTCTTCTTTCATTAACAATGTCCGTGAGTGTCCACGTTGCTGTATGTAATAGTAGTTCATTCATCCTCAATGCCGTATTCTGTTATATGAACATACAAACACAATTTATCTACCTATTCTTCTCTCAGTGTACATTTGTGTTATTACCTGTTTTTGGTACCATAAATAATGCTGCTGGGAACATTCTAGTTCCATCTTTTGTTGAACTTATGTATGCATGGAATTGCTGGTCAGAAGAAATGTGTATGTACAGTTTCATGGACACTGTCAAACTATTTTCCCAGATAGTTGTTCCAAAACACACACCCACTAGCAGAGTGTAAAAGTTCTAGGTACTCGACTCCAGTCACATGTCAACACTTGGTACTGTCTGGTATTTTCATTTGGGCCATTTCTAGTGGCATCACCTTGAGGCTTTAATTTACATTTCCCAAATAACTAGTGGAATTTAATATCTCTTCAAATGTTTATTGCCATTGGATACTCTCTTTTGTGAAGTACTGTTCAATTCCTTTGCCTATTTTTCTATTAGGTAACCTGCATTTTTCATATTGACTTGTAAGAATTCATATACTCTGTACACAAGTTATAACAGATGCATGTACTGCAAACATCTTTTCCCATTGTGTAGACTTGATTTTTTTCAATCTCTTAATGGTGTCTTTTGATGAAAGAGAGTCTTAGTATTAGTGCCTGGTAGTTCCGTAGGATCCTTGCTGTGTCCCCTGGCAAATGTGAGCCCCTGATCATTTTCCAGAGGCAAGAAAGGCAACCCATAATCAGAATGAGTCTCTATCCCTGTGAGGATGAACTACTAGTCCTCCCAGAATGGAAAGAAGCCAGTAGTATTATTACCCCACCCGTAGTACTACTTTTGTTATCTGAGTTCTTGAGAAAGTCATGCCAAGATGGGATTAAGTGTGCAAAGATTTTCATTTAAGAAAATGGGGGCTTCCCTGGTGGCGCAGTGGTTGAGAGTCTGCCTGCCGATGCAGGGGACACGGGTTCGTGCCCCGGTCCGGGAAGATCCCACATGCCACGGAGCGGCTGGGCACGTGAGCCATGGCCGCTGAGCCTGCGCGTCCGGAGCCTGTGCTCCGCAACGGGAGAGGCCACAACAGTGAGAGGCCCGCGTACCGCAAAAAAAAAAAAGGGGGGAAAAAGAAAATGGAGACAGAGCTGCAAACAACTGGGAGAGCCATCAGACCACAAATGCAGGAGACCCCAAGTGTTGGAGTAAGGAAAGAAAGCTTGGGTAAAAGCATCCTAGACTGTCATGGAACATTTCGCAAGGCTGTCAGGGAGTCCTTGAGCTGAAGTTAGTTGTCAGACTTCAGAGTTATCCCACATCACTCAGAAATGGATCTGCCTCAGTATCCTGGCCATGCTTAGTCATTGCTTGCAGCAGCCCGTGGTAAGCATGGTCTCAGCCCAAACACAGTGAAGGATTTCAGAGCACAGTGGGCCCTTGGTCAATTACACTCCCTGTAGTTCTGGTAGGTGCCCTCTCATAGCCACCACACCAAGGTAGGGAACATGGGAGAAGAAGCAGTGGTAAATGGGGAAGGTGACTAACATGTTCATTTTTTAAATACTGAGTTTGATACATCTTTTCCTCTTAGCTATTCGGTAACCAGCAAAATATACATAATTCAACAAGTGGGTCTGGGTTGCTCAAATAAGACACTAGGGAGTGACCCCTAGAAGAGCTTTGAGAGAAAAGGACCCTCAGGTATCTCCTTATAGGAGATAGAATTGTACAAAGGGAACCCAGCGTTTTCAGTGACTTCCTGCTCTTTCTACCCAAAGCTCTTTCCGCTCAGTTGAGATGGTGGAGAGCAGAGCGGGAAGAAAGATATAGAGGCCTTGTGTAGTAGACCATGGGGCCATGCCCTTAAGGCCCCTCATTATTAAACACCTCCCCAAACATGAGAGCCCAAGATTGCTGACATGTTTCTGCTCTATTTGTTTCAGCAGAGCAAATTGGTTTTTCCCATCTTAAAACTGAATGTGGCCAAAAGTAATTTGTATCACTATTTCAATAAGAATTTTAGAGGGAAGCCAATGTACATTCATTATACATATAAGTGAGCTTGCACACATGTTTACACACACACGCACACACACATACACACACACACACGGTACAAGGATATGAGCAGTCAGATGTGGTCAATCACAGAATCTATGCTCTGCAATCTGGAAGATAGCGTGTGGGCCCACGAGTCAGGATTAAACACCATAGCGACCAAGTCACTGAAGCTTGCTGAGTCAGACAGCAATTTCTGCTTAATAGAGCCCTTAGGTCTCAATAATTGCTTTGAAATCCACACATCAGCATGCAGTTCTTAAACTGGGGAAGCCAGAAATCCAAGCGTGAGGACAGAACAGACAACCTCTTCTATGCACGTTCTACCTCCTTCTCAGCATCTGTAAATGTGCATCTGAGACTATCCTTTTAGTACTGTCCAGTCACCCACACTCACCTTTCGAAGTTTCAAGGCAGATTGCGCTGGTTTGTAGACAAGAGCAAGAAGTGGCCCCTGAATTAAAATTCGGCCTTTGCTAACAGAGCTGCCACTGAACCATATAACCAACAAGAAAAGGGCACCTCTTTCTCAAGACGCTTTTCTTCTTATGTCTGAAAATTGTCATAATATACTAACTTTGTTAAGCAATTTAACAAAGCCACCTTTCAGAAAAAAACTGTTGCAATAAATATGCAAACGATTAATGTTTACTTTTTGAATGGAAAATGTGGCAGGATTCAACATAGACAACAGTACGTGGCAGCCATCTCATCTCAGCACCCAGGAATTGTCCTTCTTCTCCTCTTTGTTTTCACACTGTTGAATTTCACATACTACATTTATATGGCTACTACTTGTTAGGAAAACAGCTATTCCATCAGGCCAGGTTCTGTGCCAGGAATTTCACAGCTGTAGATGCTCATGGTCTATCTGGAATGACAAGCAGAGCCTGGGGGGGTTAGAGGAGGCAAAGGCTTCCAGCATCAAAGATACTCAAGACACCTCAACAAACGTGGAGAACAAGGAAGCCTAGAACACTGTGCCCCAGATGTTTGCAGCCTAGAAGCTGCTCTGTGCCTGGCTTTCTTCCTTGGCCTCTGTCTTTCTGGCTCTTTCCAACTCTCCCTACTCCACTTCTCCTCACTCCCAGGGTCCCTCCGCAGCAGCAAATGTGGCTGCTTGAACAGAGAGGTCATTGGTTGGGAAACGGTGGTAGCCAGCATTGAGAAAGAGAGTGCTCTCCCCTTCTCTCCTGGACCAGCGGTGGTCACCATGGGGCCGAGCCCAGCCTGGCCAGAGAATGTCCAGGAACACATGCCTCTCACTCTGCAGGGCACTGCTCAGGAGCCTCAAGAAGAATTATGGAAACTCTGATCTAGATTCCTGGATTAGAGTTTTAAAATATTTTTTTTCCCCCATATTTAAAATAATACAACACAGGGCAGTTCCCTGGTGGCCTAGTGGTTAGGATTCTAGGCTTTCACTGCCATGGCCCAGGTTCAATCCCTGGTTGGGGAACTGAGATCCCACAAGCCATGCAGCATGGCCAAAAAAAGACACAAACAAACAAACAAAAAAAAAACACTATCAAAAAATAACAAAAAGAATTAAGAAGATAAGTTTCCCTTAATCTCATTAACCAGAGATAAATTGCCTATTTTTTGTTCTGATTACAGAAATAATACATGTAGTCATTATAGAAAAATCTGAAAAATAAACAGAAATATTAAGGAAAAAACTATTTTATGTATCATTCAGCATCATTTTAATTTGTTCTTTGTCTTTTTTCTGTGTACACCACTTTAAAAACAAATGAGGGACTTCCCCGGTGGCCCAGTGGATAAGACTCCATGCTCCCAATGCAGGGGCCCCAGGTTTGACCCCTGGTCAGGGACTAGATCCCACACGCATGCCGCAATTAAGAGTTCGCATGCCGCAACTAAGAGTTCACATTCCACAACTAAGGACCCCATGTGCTGCAACTAAGGAGCCTGTCTCCTGCAACTAAGACCTGGTACAACCAAATAAATAAATATATTAAAAATAACAACAACAACAACAAATGGGATTATACCATATATATGGTTTACTGTGGGTTTCTTTTTTCATTTATTTTTATTCTATGAGCATTTTCCCAGGAATTTAAAAATTTATTTCTATTTCTTTTCTTTTTTTAAAATTTATTTATTTTTGTCTGCACTGGGTCTTCGTAGCTGGGCGCGGGCTTTCTCTAGTTGTGGCGAGCAAGGGCTACTCTTTGTTGAGGTGCATAGTCTTCTCACTGCAGTGACTTCTCTTGCTGTGGAGCATGGGCTCTAGGTTCATGGGCTTCAGTAGTTGTTGCACGCAGGCTCAGTAGTTGTGGCGCATGGGCTTAGTTGCTCTGTGGCATGTGGGATCTCCCTGGACCAGGGCTCGAACCCATGTCCCCTGCATTGGCAGGTGGATTCTTAACCACTGTGCCACCAGGGAAACCCTCTCTTTCTTTTTTACTTTTAAATGTTATTCTTATTTTTTATTTATTGATTTTGGAATGGGTTATATATCTACATAGTACAAAATTTGAAAAATATGAAAGAACATAAAGTGAATAATATGTTTTCCCTTCATTCCTATTCCCCAAAGGAGCCATTATCATTAACAGCTTTTTATGTCCTTCCTGAGATAGTCTATAAATTCACACACACACACACACACACACACACACACACATTAGTAGTATATTCGTTTTTGTGCTGTACTTTTTTCATTTCTTATATTGAGTTTTATTTAATATACAAAGTTCCACAGTAGTCATGAGGTAAATGAAGTACCTCATTCTTTTTAACAGCTGCATAGTATGCTACTTTTTTTCTTTTTTTTTTTTTGGCCACGCCATACAGCATGTGGGATCTTAGGTCCCCCCCACTGCATTGGAAGTCTGGAGTCTTAACCACTGGACTGCTAGGGAAGTCCCTAGTATGTTACTTTTGATAGCTGTGCCATCTTGTATTTACCCAATGCTCTATTGGTAGACACTTAGTTGTTTCCAGCTTTTGCCACTGAAACAATACTGTAATAACTCTCCTTGTACATATATCATGAGACACAAATGCAAATGTATCTGTGGGATAAGTTCTTAAAAGTAGAAGTCTTGGGTCCCAAAGTTTGTGTATTTTAAAATTTGATAGAAATTGCCACTCATTGAAGCGCTATTTACAATAGTCAAGACATGGAAGCAACCTAAATGTCCATCGACAGATGAATAGATAAAGAGGTGGTATATATATACAATGGAATATTACTTAGCCATAAAAAAGAATGAAATATTGCCATTTGTAGCAACATGGATCGACCTTGAGATTATCATACTAAGTGAAGAAAGCCAGACAAAGAAAAATATCATATGATATAGCTTATATGTAGAATCGAAACAAAAAAAGATACAAATGAACTTTTTTGCAAAACAGAAATAGATCCAAAGGCACAGAAAACAAACTTATGATTATCAAAGAGGAAAGGGGGGCAGGGAAGGATAAATTAGGAGTTTGGGATTAACATATACAAAAAATATATATAAAATAGCCAACAATAGATAACCTACTGTAAAGCACAGGGAACTATACTCAATATTTTATAATAACCTATAAGGGAAAATAATCTGAAAAAGAATATATATATGTGTGTGTGTGTTTGCGTATGTACATGTATAACTGAATCACTGTGCTGTACACCTGAAACTAACACAACACTGTAAATCAACTACACTTCAATTAAAAAAAAAAAATTACCAATAATCTTCCAAGAAGGGTGTGGAATTTATCTTCCTACTTGCAGAGTATGTGGGCCTCCTATATAGCCCTGATAATCCTCATCTGGTATTCACGTCCTTAAGTGTTCTCCGCCCACATTAAATCAGAGATTTTCCTGTATTTAAGAGAATTTATACCTACTTTCTTGTGAACCATATATTTTCTCTAAATATAGTGGACTCTGTATCCACAGGGAATTCATTCCAGGATCCCTACAGATACCAAAATCCACAGATGCTCAAGTCCTATATATAAAGTGATGTAGTACTTCCATATAACCTACACACATCCTCCTGCATACTTTAAATCATTTCTAAATTATTTATTATACCTAATACAATGTAAGTGTTATGTAAATAGTTGTAAATACAACATAAATGCTGTATAAATAGTTACTGGTGCAAGGCAAAGTCAAGTTTTGCTTTTTGGAATTTTCTGGAATTCTTTTTCAAATATTTTGCATCTGCAGTTAGTTGAATCTGCGGTATCTCCACAGATACGGAGGATTGACTATGAATCATTTTTTGTGGGGGCATGATATTCCACTATATAAGTTTAATGTTACTAATTTAATCATTCATCTATTATTAGACACTGAAGTAAATTTCCATTATTTTGGCATTAGCAATACTGGGATAAACATCACAAATCTGTGTTCATATAGCTGATCATTTCCTGAAAGGAGGTTGTTATAAAGAAATTACTGGGCCAAAGTGCATTATGAGACAGATATGTATGACAGAGCTGTCTAGAAATCTGTCTAATTTTTTAAGGCTCCTTATACAAAGTGGCAAACTCCTTTTTGTAAAAGTTCTGTTAACGTATACTCCTACCTATCTCAACCTCATCCTTCACCGAAGCCAGTATTATCATTTAAAAAAAAAAATGTTGCTAATCTAAAAGACAAAAAATGGCCTTGTGCTACCAGTATTGCTTTTGAAAAGCACCCTCGTGGAGAACCCTAACTGAAACTGGGGTTGCATCAAGGCATGATTAGCCAGTAGGGGTATCTCAGGGCCTCTGGCATCATCCCAAATTCCCACTGTCACCTGAATGTCACCTGACATGAACCTACCTTGGACAATAGCAAAAGCAAAGGCAGCTGTTAGGGTTGTGAGGACCATAGAAGCTGGTACCCTACTGCTCAAAGCTTTGGCTACAACAGATGCCAGGTTTCTGGGGCAGCTCTGATTACACATATTCTGGTCATAATCCCACAAGCACACGCATGTTTGTCAGACCTTGTGTCCCCAGATGGGGTGTGGAAAATGTGGATGCAAATCTCATTACCCATGCATTGCCTTGGCTCACACGCCCCAAGCCCGGAACAGCAGGGCAGGCATTTAGGACTATCAGGACATCCCTATGAATGGAAGGTGGTTGGAGCCTAGGGCCCTGTCAGCTAGCTAGGGGGCAAAAGGCTCCTGACAGAAGAGCCCAGGCCCCCAGGGCTGTGAATTTCCTCTTCATGGAGGTTTGGAATCCTCCAGGGCTCAGGAGGCTCTTTGAGAAAGATTCACACTAAAAGAGTCCATGTGGTAATATTTAGGCTGCAGGGCTCCCTTCCTGCCCCGTGCCAGTCGGTCCCATTGAGCACTAGGGATCCTGCCCTCTTATCTGACATGACCTCCCGATCCTGCCCTGAACATTCTCCCAGGCTCAGAGTCAGCCCTTGACTTGCTGGCCCTGCTTCCAGCATGTGACAGCACCCAGTTTCCCTGCCTGCTTTTCTCACTTGGAACAGGTGGATTGCAGGCCTTCCCCAGGACCTTGGGGTATTAACAGAAGTAGGAAACTATCAGCCTGCTTCCCACAGCTCAAGTTAATTTGGATACTTTGGGACGAGGCACACCAGAGACCCTTAGCAAAGGCTCGGTTTTCCTGAGACAGTGGCTATAAGTCACCCCTTCCAGTTCCTGTATGTGTAGTGACTTCATGGTCCAAACAAACCCAATCAAGACATCAGATAAAGTAGGGTTATCTCTCATTGTACTACTTCAGAAATTCTCTTAAAGGTAAGAAATTATTAAGCAAGTGGTTTTTAGGTAGGGGAAGATCACTTATAAATAGGATATAAGGTAAAAGTTCTCAAAATGTTAATCTCCATCTTTTTTCTTTCTGGGAACTTCCTGACCTTTTTCATAATAAACAAAATCATCAATGTGGCCTTAAGAAGTAAAGGTATTGAGGGGGTGGGTTTGTAGAGCATTAAATATTAACCAATATAAGTGATGGGGCCAAGAGGTGGCTTCACTGTATCCTCCTCACTAATTGTGCAAACTCAGCTTCCAGACAAATTCCCAGCCCCACTTCCCAACAAGATTGCTTCCTCTCTACAAATCCCCTCACTTCCTCTCTACAAATACCCTCTCTTGCAGCAGAGCAAGATTGTACTGTTTCATGATTCTATTTCCAATGGGCCAAACATGCACTTAGTAGGCCCTCTGTAGTGTTTGCTCTGCCTCATAAACTCATTGAATCATCCAAAAAACAAAAAGACCTTCAAATACCTGGAGAAACTATCAAGTTTTATCTAAACTTTCCAAACCCTTCAACTACATCCAGGTGATATCATTTGTTTATTCATTCATTTATTTATCCAATCATCCATTCATTCATTTGATAATTGTGTACCCTGGGCTAAGCACTGTGACAATCAATTAACTAAGGAACCATGGAATGACAGAGAAACATGACGCAGTAAAATGCAGTTGACTTCTGTATTTCATTAAATAATTATTTTAATTTGTTCTGTTTTTTATCTACTACAAATTGAGGGAATCTAACCCAACCTTTTAAGCTAATGCTTATTTTCTTTTTCCCATTTTCCTAGGTTACCTAAGTAAGTGTTGTCATTTTGAGTTCAAATTCTCAGCTATAATACACTATAGGTAAAATTATAAATTACTGATCTATGCTCTGATTCCAGGGCATTCGTTAGCTGTAATGAAAAACAAAAAGATATGTTTATCTATATATATTTTTTCTTTTATTTTAAAGCTAATAATAGTTTTAAATGGAAATAGAACAAAAAGGTGAAGTAAAGAAAACCCAGAAAGCACAAAGACATTACTCCTTTTTGGTGCTGAGTATAATATAGTTGGTTCTGCAATTCAGAGCCAGTTGCACTCCAAAAGGGCACTTATAACTCAATTTTTTGGAATGCAGATCTTGTTTCCCATAGGCAGAAACAATTGCACACATAGGGATTAAGCCCCTCCACCCCTGGAAAATCTAGTGAAGGGAGAAACACAATCTGAAGCCAACATGCTGTACATTTCCCACTGAATACTGTTAGGAGACATGCTATGGCTACACACAAAATAGGAAAGCAACAAAATTCAATAAGAAAATTCTTTTTACTTATTTTTCTAATTCTTGATTATAAGTGGGTATTATTCATTCATTCATTCATTCAAAATACATTTATTGGGGTTTATTTAGAAAGAGATTTTAAAAACCATGTTGGCAAAATTTGGAGAGATTCTTTTTTTTTTTTTGGACCATGCCTGTGGCACCTTAATTCCCCAACCAGGGATTGAACTCATGCTCCCTGCAATGGAAGCACGGAGTCCTAACCACTGGACTGCCAGGGAATTGCCTTGCAGAGGTTCTAAAAGGGATTTCTGGGCACTGTCAAGGCACTTGGAGAGTTATGCTACTTCTTTAATTATGAATAATTTCATTTTTGAATGTATTGTTTTTCTTTTCCTTGATATAGGTAAATTACCAACAATATTTATGCACTGACTGGCATGAGTATGGCCACTTTGGGGGTTGTCAGCCAAATGAAACTAAGGTTATTGTTGAGGAATTTTCCAGAGATAACTGGGCAAGAGCTAGAAAACAATGGAAGGAACTCTAAGATCTCACTGTTACGTAACTAAACTAAAATAATTACCTATGTACTGGAAAAGCAATGAAAAGAGGGATATATTAAGTGTCCACTTGTACCGATAAACAAGACAGACATGTTTTTATAATTCCACATGACACAAAAGAAAGAAGGGGATGGGAAGGAGACATGAGTCAGCATATTCCCTGTGTTGGCCACCACAAGTTCTTCTCAGCCAGGGTGTGTCATTTGATTTCAGAGAGAGATCTGGGAAAAGGAGGGAAGAGGCAAGTTCTCTGTGTCAGAGGTACTAGAAGAAGCATCCTACTACTGTCTCTTTGAGTTAAGGGTGCTTGAACTGGTCATCCAAACTCCAAAAGCATCTATATGCCTTGACGAAAACATAATTGCCTTAGAACAATTGCATAAATTGTGAACAGATTAAAAGTAAAAAATAAATATTAGTAACCATTGTATTGTTCCCTCACCTTATATTACAGGATAATTCAGCACTGTTCTCCATGTTAAAAGGCTCCACAGTAGATCAATCAGTCTATCAGTCAAGTCTTTGTTGAGCTCCTTGGGAAGGCACAATAGAAAACAATCCCTCAGGGAGCTTACAATCAAATAGAGAAGGAAACATTATTAAATAATAAATAACTCAAAATAATAAATATTACAGGTGTGGAAAGGGATGGTCTCTGTTCCAGTAGGGCGCTGGATCTCCCCACGTCAGGACACAATGAGAGGACTTTGCTGATGTGTGAAGCTTAGGCTGAATTCTGAACCATGAGTAGAAATTAGCCAGGTAAAAAAAGAATGGCACAGCTTTCTAAGCACATGAAAGCTGTGAGGGTAGGTCCTGAGGCAGAAGACAGCTTAGCATGTTTGAGGAACTGGGAGAGATCTTGTGTGGCCAGTGGGAAAAGAGTAAGAAAGAAGTTAGTTCAAACTGAGGCTAGAGAGCTAGGCTAGATTATGTAGGTTGGCCAAATTGAGAATTTTAGATTTTATTCTAAAAGTAATAGGGAATCATTAAATTCATTAAACTGCTTTAGGTTAGAGAGGAGGAATAGTTTCAGAGCAGGAAAATCATTTAGGTTTACATTTTTAAAAGATCATTTTGGGGGTGGGACTTCCAGAATGGTGGAGTAAGGAGCTCAGTGGGCCCTCTTCCCAGCAAAACACCACTGTAACTGGAGAAAATTATTTTAAGAAAACAACAATTAAAAGTCTCTGGAAATTGTCCTAAAGACATACTGCAAATGGAGAAACATTCATTTAAGAAAATCTACTAAATCTTGGTAAGAATAGTGAGCTACCTCTCCCTCCTTTATACACTCTGATCTACATGTATGGAAACTCTACCCTAGGTATTCAACTCCAGGCAGAAAGAGCTGTCAAGAAGCAGCCAAGAAAGTGAGGACTACCTCTCCCCTCAACCCCCAATCTGGGGTTATAGGTTCAACCCAGAGGGGGAATGCTGCTGGGGTTTCTCATCCACCACCACCACACCACACCCCAACCTTGTATTGCAGAGGCTCTATTCTATTCCATTCAGCCCCACTCATAGAATAGAAATTCTACCCTAGGCATAGAAGGTTGAGAATACTAGGAGTCAAATCATCCCCCACCCTCACCCCCACCCCATGTACTCACAGAGCAGAGTCTCCATGCTAGGAGAGTCAAGCCACGAAGATAAGGGATTGCTACTTCCTTCCCCTCCACTCCCAGTCTCCTCTTGTACATGAGGAGTATCACCAAAATAAAAGTTGGTCTCCACCCCCAGTTAGATGCAGTGGCACAGGGTTATGCCTGGGAGGAGAGGTAGGCCATGAGATGAAGAACTCTGCAGGTCTGCCTGAGGGGACTGACTGGAACAGCTTGGAGAACTCCTTGCCTAAGAAGGTTGTCAAAAACCAAGAAGACTAGGTGGAGAACAATGAAGAGGAGGCTAGTAGCTCCATTATACAAACCAAATAATAAAGCAGACATAAGTTTAATAGAGAGAACCAGGGAAAGAGATAGCCAAGAAGAAGCCTCCTGGGATCACAGTCAACTCTGGGGTCAGGAAGGCTGTGTGCATGTGCAAGGCTGCACTGATGCAGGAGCAGTCAGAGTAGGACATGGGGCAGACTTGAAAGCATTCCCTGAGCCACATATAGACCCATCAATACAAGGTGAAGCTTCAATAGAGTAAGGGGATTAAATACAGGCATACCTTGGAGATATTGCAGGTTCAGTTCCAGACCACTACAATAGAGTGAATACCACTGTAAAATGAGTCACACAAATTTTTTGGTTTCCCAGTACATATAAAAGTTATGTTTACATATACTGTACTCTAATGCTATGTCTAAAAAAAATTATGTCTAAAAAAACAACATGCACAATTTAATTTAAAACACTTTATTGTTAGAAAATGTTAACCATCATCTGACAATGCAGGGTTGCCACAAACCTTCAATTTGTAAAAAAATGCAATATCTGCAAAGTGCAATAAAGCAGAGGTCTGCCTGTACACATATGACCAAACACAGGAACAATAAGTTACTCTGCCGCAGAGACAATGCCTAAGAAGCCAATCTTAAAAATGAAATCACACCCATCACTGGCAATCTGTAAGAATGTGTGATGCACAAGACTGCACCCTCTCGGGAGTTTTTAGAGAAGGAACATCCAAGTTACCAGTCCCTGGCTGAATGCAGTGCAAAAATGTAAATATCTTGAATTGTGATAGCAGACTGCAAAACACAACAGTAAAATGTAAAAAATCTAACTGGCTAAGGGAGCTTAAGCATGACCTTTGACCAATAAGTGACTTCTGCTGACCAAGGAGTGACTCTTAGGTATCCAGGTTAAAGGATAAAAACAAAGGGAGAAAACTTGAGTAGGTAAATTAGAGGCTCCATACTACAGGAGAAACAGACTTTGTACAAAATTAGTTCATACAAGTCACTAAAGGAATAAGCAAACAATCAAGCAAAGAAAATAAACAACAAAAACTTCCTGGGAATGAGGCAATAAGTATTCAAGCTGCCACAATATAATATCTAAGATGTCAAGTTTTCAACAACAACAACAAAAAAACTATAAGATATGGAAAGAAACAGGAAAGTGTGACCCCTACATAGGAAAAAATTCAGACATTAAAAACTGCCATTCAAAGGGGGCACAGATGGTGGAATTAGCTGACAAAACTTGAAAACAGTTATTACATATATGTTCAAAGAGCTAAAGGAAAAAAAACTTAAAGAAAAGTATGATGACAATGTCTCACCAATAGAGAATATCAATAAAGAGCTAGAAACTATTTAAAGGAATCAGTGGGATTCTGGAGTTGAAAAGTACAATAGCCAAAATGACAAATTCACCAGAGGAGCTCAGTAGTAGATTTGAGCTGGCAGAACAAAGAATCAACTAATTTGCAGATATATCAACAGAAATTATGCAAATGTTTTTGAAAACAGAGTCTCAGAAAAATATGCAATATCATTAAGTGCACCATCACATATGTAATGAGAGTATCAGAGAGGAAGGAAAGAAAAGGACAGGAAAAAATCTGAAAAATTAATGGCTGAAATTTTCCAAAATTTGCTAGTAAACATTAACCTACACATCAAAGAAGCTCAACATGCCCCAAGTAAGATAAACACAAAGAGATATATATATGGACATATCATAGCCAAAATGTTAAAAGAAAAAGAGAAATATCTTGAAAACAGGGAAAGAAAAACTACTTGCCATGTGCTAGGCAACACCAATATGATTTTTCAAAAAAATTTTATTATTGTTTGGCCGCACCACGCAGCATGTGGGATCTTCATTTTCCTGACCAGGATCAAACCTGCGCCCCCTGCAGTGGAAGTGCAGAGTCTTAACCACTGGATAGCCAGGGAAGTCCCACCAATAAGATTTATTGTTGACTTCTTATGATAAACAGTGGAGGCCACCAAACAATGGAATGACATATTCAGAGTGCTAAAAAAATTTTTTTAAGAAAAAAAGACCTGTTAACCAAATAGCTTATAATAAAAAACTATCTTTCAAAAATGAAGGTGAGGTAAGACATTCTTAAATAAACAAAACCTAAGTTTTTTTTTTTTTTATTGCTAGTAGATAGATATGCCTTACAAGAAATACTAATGAGAAAGTAAAATTGAAGAAGACTGCCAAACTGGCTTGTTCCTGGCTTCAGCTTTTCTTAAAGGTGAGATCAGCCCAGATCAGAGTGACTTCATGCAAAATGGTGAAGTAGGAATCTCCAAGAGTTTGTCCTTTCACCAAAGTAACGGCTGAGCTGGAAAGAGTTGCTTGAATTAACTATTCTGGAACTCTGAAACTCTGACTAGATACTTATAATAACCAGAAGAGTGCTTGTTTCAGTAGATAATATTTTTAAAAACATAAGAGAATATAGTGAACAACTTTATACTAATAAAATTTAAATGAAATTAAAAATACAGCAAACTATATTATCAAGATTGACTCCAAAAGAAATAGAAAACCTAAACAGATTGTTGGCTCTTTAAGAAATTGAATTAATAGTCAAATATCTCTCAAAAAGCACCATGTGTTATGAGTGAAGTTTACCAAACTTTTAAAAAGGGAGATAACCTTCTTTTATATAAACTTTCAAAAGAAGAGAAAAAGATAAGACACTCAATTTGTTTTACAATTCTAATAAAACATCGATACATAAACTAGACAAGGATGGTAGAGGAAAAGAAAATTATGGACATATCTCGCCAAGAAATCTAGACTCCAAAGTCCTAAAAATAATTGGCAAGTTGAATACAGATGTTTATCAAAACTGAATTTCTTAATTTGGATTTATCCAAGAATGCATGATTTCACATTAAAACCCCTATCAATTAATTTACAGCATTAATAAATTTTATAAACTATGTTATTACCTTCCAGTTTAATGTGTGCTAAAAGCCTCTATGAAGAAAAGCTCAACTGTGTTGCAACAAATATATTAAACAATCCCTTTTTTTTTTTTTTGGCTGTGCCGCACGGCACGTGGGATCCTAGCTCCCTGACCAGGGATTTAACCCCCAACCCCTGCATTTGAAGCACAGAGTCTTAACCACTGGACCTCCAGACAAGTCCCCCAATCCTTTTTTTTTTTTTTTTTTAGGTAAGAAGTGGATTTATTTAGAGAGAAACACACTTTACAGACAGAGTGTGGGCCATCTCAGAAGGTGAGAAAGGCACCAGGGTAAGGGGTTGTCAGTTTTTATAGGAATGGGTAATTTCATAGGCTAATGAGTGAGAGGAGTATTCCAGCTATTTTAGGAAGGGGCGGGGATTTCCAGGAATTGGGCCACCGCCCACTCTTTGATCCTTATGATCAGTCTTGGAACTGTCATGGTGCCTGTGGGTGTGTCATTTAGCTTGCTGATGTTAGGTTGCTGATACTGAGGTTCAAGGTCTAGTGGAAAAAGTTGACTTGTCCGCCATCTTGGATCCATTTGGTTCTAATTAGTTTATGTCATGTCCTCGGGCTATGTCATTCTTTCAAAGGTTGTGCCCTGCCTCCTCCCCTCCTGTTTCATTCCCCCCTCAGAGATTTTACTCCCATGTTCTTATGGGAAGCAGAAGGGCGATGGTATGTCTTCTGTAACTGCTTCAAGGCTGAGTAGGGGTGTCAACCCTGCCTGTCAGGGAGTACAAATCTCTGGATGCCTGATCTAGGGGCCCCAGGGGCAGGGAAGCTCCTTGTTAAGTGCCAGGGGTTGGAATCCTTGCAGAGCCATCATCTTGGTGTGGAACTATTGTAATTGTTTCCATAGCCTTTCTATGAATCTCCTTGATGATGAAGCACTTTTTGTAACAGCATCGGAGTACAAAAATATCTATAAATGACAAAAGACTTAAAAGGCATCGTTAAACATCTGATTACAGTGTAATCGATAAAGAAACTTGGTTACAATAACCAGAATTATGAATGATTACATTTAACTTAACCTACCAAATAATTCTAGTTAAATATTTCTCTTTAAGATACCTCAGGGGACCTCTAAAGTACCCCAAAGTTAGTGGAAATCAAAAGAAACTTAATTAAAATGTGTATTTGGGAAGTTCGTCAAAAACTTTTAAAACACTTTGTCAAATAAGATCATAGGTCACTGTGAGACAATACTTATTCCTTAACCAAAGTTACAAAAGATCTTAAAAGCAAATACAAGTCACTTAAAGGCAAAGAAACTCACACAATCTGTTGTCAAAAGCAACATTTCAAGAATACTTTGGAGGGAAAAAAAAAATCCAGTCTTGTTCTAGCCCATTCCTAACAAAATCCATTTACCCAACTAAATTCAATCCAGTCTTAGAAAATCCTGATCATGCAAAACTCTTTTCAGTATTTTTCATTCTTCACACCTTCTTTTACTAAAAACACATATTTTATTCTTCTTAAAAGTTTTTTTCACATTGAGTTACTTTTCTTGTTGACAAATTTGTAACAGAATAAGGTCTTATTTGACCTCTAAAAAACCTAGGTACAACAGAAGTATTATACTTGACATTGATGACTCTAACATGTCTATATTAATCAAATTAACAAGCTTAAAGCCACCCTCAATACCAGATATCAGTTTAGTACTGAATATTTTCCCGATGACATGAACCTGAAATTCATTTTGGCCAGATTGTTTTTTATTTCTGAGTATTTATATAAGCACTTAATTTTTTAGAAGCCAATTAAGTAGAGCTCTTTTATGAATTAATTTTTGGCGACACCATACACCTACAGTGCACATGTAGGAACATATGAACACACAGACAAACACAGAGGCCTCATAGTTCTCATTCCAAAATTTCAGCCCTGAGTCAGGTGCAACATAAAAGCCATCAGTTACGAGGGGTTGGATTCAAATTGGGCTTCTAGCAGATGGAACAAATCAAGGTCACCTGCCTAGATGGCTAAACCCTTTTTACTAGTGTTTACAGAAAAGACACTTAAGATTTCTATTTATCCTTGGCAAGTCAAATTCTAAATTACTTTACCCTCTTTTTATTTTTTTTTTTTAAGGTTTTAAAAATAACATTTATTTCTTAAAAGTTAACATGTGCATAATAGGAAACCAAGGAACACAAGAAGCAAAAACAAAGTCATCCATCATCACAAGCAGTTTACCATTTGATGTGTCCTTCTAGGTCTCATTTGTGTATTTAAACACAAATAAGCATCCATTTATATGTAATTAAGATCATACAGTTATGTATCATGCTTTTTCACACATCATGAATATTTACCATTTCAAAGTCTCAAAGCTATGAGTATTTTGATAACCAAAAATACACTACATCAACTCAATCTGGAAGGAAAAAAAAAATGTAATCCTTTCTTGGCGACAAAAATTTCAGAAAAGACAAAAATGGCAACAGGCCTCTAGATAAAGATATTGGCAGACTTATGATTAAAATACTACATTCTCTTAATGTTCAATTAAAAATGAGACATAGGGGGGCTTCCCTGGTGGCGCA
Organism: Physeter macrocephalus; assembly: GCF_002837175.3. NCBI lineage: Eukaryota > Metazoa > Chordata > Mammalia > Artiodactyla > Physeteridae > Physeter > Physeter macrocephalus. Next base: position 67,057,274 of record NC_041229.1, read on the forward strand.
GTGGTTGAGAGTCCGCCTGCTGATGCAGGGGACATGGGTTTGTGCCCTGGTGCGGGAAGGTCCCACATGCCACCGAGCGGCTGGGCCTGTGAGCCATGGCCACTGGGCCTGTGCATCTGGAGCCTGTGCTCCGCAACGGGAGAGACCACAACAGTGAAAGGAACAAGAGAAGCCACCACAATGAGAAGCCCACGCACTGCAATAAAGAGTAGCCCCAGCTCACCGCAACTAGAGAAAGCCTGCATGCAGCAATGAAGACCCAACACAACCAAAAATAAATAAATAAATAAAATTGATTCTTAAAAAAAAAAAAGAGACATAAAGCAACAGAGTACACAAAGTATAATGCTTTTAAGAGGATTCATTATCCAATCTAAACTATTAAAGTATTAGGAAGGAGGTATGTATAAAAGGGAGGGAAGTATGTGGATGTGTTCCTATTTATATTTTGATGATAACCATTGATGTGTGTGCATCTCTTAGCTGTACTATAGGAATACATTGTTAAGTAATTCAATGGAAACATACCCTCTTTTTAAAATTTGCATTTAAAAAGGTAAGCATTCTAGAGAAGACCAGATAGGACATTTGCATCTCAAAGAAACAGGTAAGTTCCTCCTAGGATGATTTTGTTTCCCCTTTGTTTAATATTTACAAGCCTCTTAAGATAAATAGGGAAGATTTGGGGAGTGGTAAAAGGATTGGTGGGCTTTGGATTATTTTTGGAGCCACACCTCTGGTCCAGAAAGACTACATTTGTAAAACAAGGACAGTTTTGTTTTCTTTTTCAAAGAATTGGTTGGTTACCTCAATGATATTGAAGGACTGACATACCCATTCACTTATGTTGGGAAGTTTTACTTTTCCTCATGTAGTTTAGGGGAGAAGGCCTCTTCTAAAATTCCTATCACACTCTGAATATCAGCTATGGTCAGTTTAGTCAGATCAGTGGCCTCCTATTTTGGTAATCTACTTACAAACATTTTTGAGGATCTTCCCTAGGTCTAAGAAATTTGTACCTTATATTTAGACACTATATAACCCTTTTTACTTAATAATCACCGGCTGGATATCTTTGGCCAAGCCTGGAACCTCGATATTCCACATTCTAGGGTTTATTAAGGCTTCTGTTTTAGCTTCAGATTTTATCTGTTCCTTTTTGCTTTTTGTTAGAATCATTTGGTGATGAGGGTGTTCCCTTGCCCCTCGAGAAACAGAATGGCCCCTAACTTTGTTAATGAATCTCTTCCCATTAAAGGGATGGGACAGTCAGGCACAAACAGAAAGGAATGTAAAAACAGTTGGCCACTGATCTTGCACAAAAGTGGTTCCAGGAAAGTGTGCCCCTGTCTCTTCCCTGACAACGCCATTACGTATTCTTTATGATTGCTAAGGTTTCCAATCCTTTGGGTTAAGACCGAGAAGGTTGCACCAGTGTCTGTAAGAAATTCTATCAAGTAGCCCACCACATCAATGACCACCCAAGGCTAGACATTAGTTATGTAGATGGTATCTCTAGGCAGAGCCACTTTCGGCCTTGGGCCCCTTCAGTCTTCTGATTGCAAAACCATCGATGGCTGAGGGGGACCCATCACTCTCTGGCATCTGGGGCATTCCCTCTTCCAATGCCCTGGCTGTTTGCAAAGGGCACATCAATCACAATCTTCCCCCCAGTGCCTTTTGTCCGCACAGGGTACACTGGCCTTGTATGGGGACCTGTGGCCTTGTGGTCTGCCAGGGCCAGATTAGCCCAGAAAAGCCAACTTCCCCTTTGGCAGTCTTTGAGCAGACAAAGCCACTGCAATCATTTGGGCCTTTTGCATATTTCTCTGGGTGCATTCAGGCTTTTTGGCCATATCCCTCTTACTGAAAGCCTAAAAAGCCAATTGGAACAAATCATTAATTGGAGTCTGAGGACCAGCAGTTGCTTTCTGAATTTTGTGCCTAATGTCTGGGACAGACTAGGTTATGAAACGCATAGTCAAAAGGGCCTGTACCTCAGAGGAGGAGGGATCCACATTCGTTCAAGATCCATGGCCCTGTAGGGTGAGTCAGATAAAATGTGCTCTATGTCCTTCCTAGAGTTATCCCTCCAAGCTACACATGCCTTAAATTCCTTTTGGGTTCCACTGCCTAGATACAAGGCCATGAAAATTTGAACATAGGGTACTTCACTCCATTTTAAATTTCCTAACTCATATTGTGGCCAAACCTGATTACATAACCTACTAAGTTTTTTCCTTTTAATTCCTGTTTCCAAATCTTTCCCAATCCTGGAGTTTATGGCCCAGAGGGGTATTGGTTAGGATTGATACAGCCTGACCCATTTCAGACAAGCCTGAGGTGACATCTCTAACTCCTGAGCTATCCAAAATTCCACACTTAAGGCAAAATCCACCACACAATTTGGTCAATGTTTGCACTTATGATTTTAGATGCTATCCCTTCCAAGGTAGTCTCCCAACCAGGTGTTAGTGCCCCAAAAGTCGCAAAGAAACGCACAGAAGATGTCCTCAATGGTGTTGATGATGAGCAGGAGTTGGTGTAGCTATAAGTTGGGAATAAAGGGTCAGCACTTGTAAGGGTCAGAGGGAGGGGAGTAAAAGCAATAAAAAGTACACCTTGGTGGTCACACAGGTCTTCTGGGGTTAACAGAAGAGAGAAAGAAATAGAGCAGGAATGAATAATAATGCAAGAATGTAGGAGAAAAACCTCAGAGTCAAAGAGAAGAGTATACAGATTAACAATTCTGTCCTGGATCTACTGTTGGATGTACATAAGTATACGGGGTTGACCTCTCGGTCAAAAATGAGCAGACATGGGCAGATTGTCCTCCCCAATATGCCTGGCTCGTGGTGCCCCACGGGCCTCTTTAGGACCAAGACCTAACTCGCAACATTTTCTTACCTTATCACTATCCCTTCGTGGTCGCCAGCTGAAACCATGCACCTCAGATTGGGACTTGAACCCATGTGCTGGGACTAGAACCCAGCCAAAACCCAGATTGAGACTTGAACTCATGCGGCCAGGACTTGAACCTGGCCAAAACCCTGAATGGGACTTGAACCCACACAGCTGGGACTCGAACCCAGCCAAAACCCACAGTCTTCCCAACTGAGATCACACACCTGGTTTCAGGACTTAATGAAGCTCAAGTTCTTGATGTCTTATCACAGAAAGAATTCTGTGAGAGACAAAGTGATAGGTAAGAAGTGGATTTATTTA
>NC_041229.1:67061952-67064254 GCF_002837175.3 Physeter macrocephalus
TTTGCGGTACGCGGGCCTCTCGCTGTTGTGGCCTCTCCTGTTGCAGAGCACAGGCTCTGGACGCGCAGGTTCAGCGGCCATGGCTCATGGGCCCAGCCACTCCGCGGCATGTGGGATCTTCCCGGACCGGGGCACGAACCCGCGTCCCCTGCATCGGCAGGCAGACTCTCAACCACTGCACCACCAGGGAAGCCCCTCCTTCCTTTTCAAGGCTAAATAATATTCCATTGTATGCACATACCACATTTTGTTTTCCATTCATCTGTTGATGGACATTTGGGTTGCTTCAACCTTTTGGCTATTGTGAATAATGCAGCTATGAATATGGGTGTACAAATATTTCTTTGAGACCTTGCTTTTAATTATTTTGAGTATATACTCATAAATGAAATTGCTGGATCATATGGCAATTCTACGTTCAATTTTTAAACACCATACTGTTTTCCCCAGTAGCTGTACAATTCTATATTCCCATCAACAGAGCACAAGTGTTCCAATTTCTCTACATCTTCATCAATATTTCTTATTTTCTGCTTTTTTTTTTTTTTTTTTTTTTTTTTGTGGTACGCGGGCCTCTCAGTGCTGTGGCTTCTCCTGTTGCGGAGCACAGGCTCCGGACGCACAGGCTCAGCGGCCATGGCTCACGGGCCTACCTGCTCCACGGCATGTGGGATCTTCTCGGACAGGGGCACGAACCTGTGTCCCCTGCATCGGCAGGCGGACTCGCAACCAATGCGCCACCAGGGAAGCCCCATTTTCTGCTTTTTTAATAGTAGCCAACCTAATGCGTGTGAGATGGTATCTCATTGTAGTTTTTAATTGCAGTTTCCTAATGATTAGTTACGTTTAGCATCTCTTCATGTGTTTGTTGACCATTTATAAATCTTTGGAAAAATGTCTATTCAAGTCCTTTGTCCACTTTCAATCAAGTTGTTTTGTGTTGTTGTTGAGTTTTCGGAGTCATTTAAATATTCTGGATATTAACCTGTTATCAGATACATGATTTATAAATGTTTTTTCCATTAGGTTTCTTTTTCACTGTTGATTGTGTCCTTTGATGCACAGTTTTCAATTTTGAAGTAGTCCATTTAACTACTTTTACTTTTGTACCTGCACTTTTGGTGTCATATTAAATAATACTTTTAAAATGTGGATATCAGTTAGGCAATGTCAGTGGTGGGTGTAGGAGGTGAGGTCTCCTATCTGGGAGCTGCTACAGACAATAGAAAAAGATCCAGAGTAAATTAGATATTAGAGTTATCAAACAAGGATTTTATTTTATTTATTTTTATTTTATTTATTTATTTTTTTGTGGTACGTGGGCCTCTCACTGTTGTGGCCTCTCCCGTTGTGGAGCGCAGGCTCCGGACGCACACACCCTCCACAGACAGAGTGTGGGCCATCTCAGAAGGTGAGAAAGGCCAATACTTTTTTTAATAGTTGAAATTTTTTATTATTTTAATTGTAAAATACATTTAACATAAAATTTACCATCTTAACCATTTTAAAGTATACAGTTCAATAGTGTTAAAAGCATTTATATTGTTGTGCAATCTCCAGAACCCTTTTCATCTTGCACAACTGAAAATCTACATCCATTAAACAACACGTCTTCATTCCACACTCCTCCCTCCCCCAGTCCCATTCTACTTTCTACCTCTATGAATTTGACTACTCTAAGTACTTCATATAAGTGGAATCACACAGTATTTGTCTTCTTGTAACTGGCTTATTTCACTTAGCATAATGTCATTAAAGTTTATCTATGTTGTATTTTTTTAAATGTTTATTTATTTATTTATTTTTGGCTGTGACAGGTCTTTGTTGCAGCACATGGGATCTTTCATTGTGGCATACGGACTCTTCATTGCAGCATGCAGGCTTCTCTCTAGCTGTGGCATGCGGGCTTCTCTCTAGCTGTGGCACATGGGCTCAGTAGTTGAAGCACGCGGGCTCTCTAATTGTGGTGTGTGGGCTCCAGAGCACACAGGCTCAGTAGTTGCAGCACTAAGGCTCAGTAGTTGTGGCATGCAGGCTCAGTAATTGTGGCACATGGGCTTGGTTGCCCCCGCAGCATGTGGGATCTTAGTTCCCCAACCAGGGATCGAACCTGTGTTCCCTGCATTGGAAGGCAGATTCTTAACCACTGGACCACCAGGGAAGTGCCTATCTATGTTGTTTTGATAGCATATACCAGAATTTCCTTCCTTTTTTTTTTTTTTTTTTTTTTTTTTTTGCGGTACGCGGGCCTCTCGCTGTTGTGGCCTCTCCTGTTGCAGAGCACAGGCTCTGGACGCGCAGG
>NC_041229.1:67065745-67130643 GCF_002837175.3 Physeter macrocephalus
CGGCAGGCAGATTCTCAACCACTGCGCCACCAGGGAAGCCCCAAACAAGGATTTTAAATAACCATACTAATGTGTAAAAAATAAAAAAATTTGACAGATAACTGACAACTATTTTTAAAAAGTCAAATGGAACTTCTAGAAGTATAAAATAAATTGTAACTGAAATTAAGAATTCAGGAGGGGCTTCCCTGGTGGCGCAGTGGTTGAGAATCCGCCTGCCGATGCAGGGGACGCGGGTTCGTGCCCCGATCCGGGAAGATCCCACATGCCGCGGAGCGGCTGGGCCCGTGAGCCATGGCCGCTGAGCCTGCGCGTCCGGAGCCTGTGCTCCGCAATGGGAGAGGCCACAACAGTGAGAGGCCCGCGTACCACAAAAAAAAAAAGAAATGATAATCCAAAGTTTTTAGTGATTTACAAGGAGAAAGAGGAAGAGAGCCTGCGCGTCCGGACTGTGCGCCGCAAAGGGAGAGGCCACAACAGTGAGAGGCCCACACGTACCACAAAAAAAAAAAAAAAAAAAAAAAAAAGAATTCAGGAGATGGGCTTAAGGGCAGATTACCACACAGCAAAAAACAGGATTAATAAACTGGAAGTGAAAATATACAGGTTGAAATTCAGAGTGGGAAAAACAATGAATATTATAAAACAGTGTAAGATAAGTATAGGATACAATGTGAAGATCTAACACATATATAATTGGAATTCCAGAAGGAGAGGAGAAGAAATAGGAACAGAAGAATGTTTGAAGATATACTAACCCCCAGATTTCCAAACCTAATGAAATGTATCAAACCACAAATTTAAAGAGTTCTTCAAACTCCAAGTTGGATAAGTATAAAGAAAGCTGTATCTATAGTCAAACTGCTGAATTACAATTTCATTTGTAAATTACATCTCAATACATCTAAAATAAATAAATAAATAATAAAAACAAACTGCTTAAAATCAAAGGCAAAGAGTAAAATATAAGCAAATAGAGGGCAAAAAGGCATGCTACCTTCAAAGTAAAACAATAAAACTCAGTTACCTTCTCAGCAGAAACTATGAAAGACAGAAGACAGGGAATGATATCTTCAAAATACTGAAATTTTAAAGAAATCTGCCAACTTGGAATTTCATCCTTCAAAATTAAGGTAAAATTCTTCAAACAAACAATTTTTCAAACAAAGTTTCTGATGAAAAACTTTGTCACCAGAAGACTTGCACTATAAGAAAAACTCAAGGGAATTCCTCAGACTGAATGAAAATGATCTCAGATTGAAGCATGAAACTGAAGGAAGAAATAAAGACCATGGGAAAGGATAAATATGTAGATAATATAAATGAATCTTTACTGATAATAAAAATAATAATAATGTCATGTGGATATTAAAATATAAGTAGTAATAAAATGTGTGACAACAATAACATAAAAGATAAGAAAGAGATATGGGAATTCCCTGGTGGTCCAATGGTTAGGACTCTGCACTTCCACTGCTGGGGTCCCAGGTTCGATATCTGGTTGGGGAAATACGATCCCACAAGGCCAAAGAAAAGAACAAAAGAAAAAAAAGATGAGAAGGAGATAAATAGAATTAAACTGTTGTAAACTTCCTGCATTGTTCATGAAGTGGCAAAAGTATTAATTTAAGTCCCTTTAACAAGTCAAGGGACATAGTGTCATTTATTTGGTAACCACTAAATGAATAATAAAAGAACATATGACTCAAAAACTAATAGAGAAAAAAATTAAAAATAAAAAAAAATTGGGACTTCCCTGGCAGTCCAGTGGTTAAGATTCCATGCCTCCACTGCAGAGGGCACGGGTTCAATCCCTGGTCGGGGAACTAAGATCCTGCATTCCTTATGGCGTGGCCAAAAAAATAAAATTAAATTTAAAAAAAATTGTTAATCCAAAAGAGGGCAAGAAAGGAGCAATGAAGAAACAAAGAAATAGAATGGACAAACAGAAAATAAATAAAAGGATGGTAGATTTAAACTCAGGTATATTACTAAGTATATGCATTAAATATAAATGGATGAAAACTACAATTAAAAGATAAATACTGGGCTTCCCTGGTGGCGCAGTGGTTGAGAGTCCGCCTGCCGATGCAGGGGACACGGGTTTGTGCCCCGGTCTGGGAGGATCCTGCATGCCGCAGAGCGGCTGGGCCCGTGAGCCATGGCCGCTGAGCCTGGGCATCTGGAGTCTGTGCTCCGCAACGGGAGAGGCCACAACAGTGAGAGGTCCGCGTACAGCAAAAAAAAAAAAAAAAAAAAAAAAAAAAAGATAAATACTAAAAGACTAGATGTTTTTAAAAGGCCAGTTATGTTTACACAAAAACACTTTTATGATTATGGTTTTCATTCTGCAGGCTGCAGGATTGTAGTTCTTCTTGCTTCTGTTGTCTCAAAAAAACACTGTTAAATACAAAGTTAAGACAGACTGAGAGAAAAAGAAGGAAAAAGACATAAGATGCAAGTACTAATCCAAAAAAAAAGCTACATATATAAAATATAGGCCTCTAAGGAATCTAGGTGTATAATATATAGAACTCTAAGGGAAAAAAATATTACTAAAGGTTAAAAAGGAAATTTCATATGATAAAAAGGTGAACAGGAAGCTGAAAAAGCTCTAAAAATGTATGAACCTAAGCGCACATTTGAAAATATATAAACAAAAGTTAATAGAACTAAAAGACGAAATACACAAATCCGCAAACATCGTTGGAAATTTTAACAGACTTCTTTCAAGAACTAATAGAATAAGGAGACAAAAACTCAATGAGGATATAAAAGATTTGAAATGTATGATTAACCATCCTGACTTAATAAATATTTATAGAACAGCACACTGAACCACTGCATAATGTGAACTATTTCAAATACAGATGGAACACCAAAATAGGCTATAAGATGAGTTGTAAAGCAAGCCTCAACACACTTCAAAGGATTGAAATAGTATGGAGTAGTGCTTCTCAAACTTTAGTCAGCATAGATATCAACCAGGATCTTGAAAAAATGTAGATTTTTAATTTCCAACAAGCCCCCAAATGATACTGATGTTATTGGGCTCATGAATCACACTTTGAATACCAAGAATATAAAATATATTCTCTGAACACAGTTGATTTAAACTATAAATCAATCTTACAAAAGATATTAGAAACTCTCCAGAGATTTGGAAGTTAAGCACTCACTTTTTAATAGCCCATGGATCAGAAAATAAATCACAATGAATGTTAGAAAAATATTTTAAATTGAAAAATAGCCAAAAAAATACTACATATACAAACGTGTAGGAAACATCTAAAGCAGTGCCTAGAGAGAAATTTTAAATGTTAAACGTATGTATTACAAAAAAAAGGGAAAGGTTGAAAATAAATTATGAACGCTCCCAACTTTTGAGGCTAGAAAAAGAATAAGAAATCAACCTAAATAAAGTAGAAAGAAGGCAATAATAAAGATAAAAGCAGAGATCAGTAAAATGGGAAGTAAACATATAATAGAGAAATATAACAAAGTCTAAGTTTCTTTGCTGAGATTATTAAAATCAATAAATCCATAGAAAGATTGATGGAAAAAAGAGAGCACTAATTATGAATATCCAGAATTCTACAACATAAAGATAAGAGGATATTAGGAATAACTTTGTGGCAAAGAATTTGACAGAATAAAATGGATAAATTCCTGCAGAAACAAAAGTTAACAAAACTGAAATAAGAAGAAAAAATTTTTGAATAGTTCCATATCTATAAAAGAAATTCTATTTGTAATTTTTAAACTTTCTCTAGAGAAAACCTCAGATTTAAATGTATTCATTCCTGAATTCCTCTAAATATGTAATAAAGAAAAAGTACTAGTTTTTCCAAAAACTCTTTCAGGTCATAAAAATGTTAAGGGAACTTCCCAATTCATTTTATGAGTCAGCACAATTTTGATACCAAAAACTGAATAGGACATTACAAGATAGGAAAATTATAGACCATTATCTTTCATGAAACTAAACAATAATTCTTTGTAAAATAAAAGAAAATTGAATATAGGGTTATGTAAAAGGGATAATCATGACCAACTGGACTTGTTCCAGGAATGCAAGTGTATTACTTTTCTATTGCTGTATAATGAATTACCTCAGTATTTAATGGTTGAAACAAAAAATATTTATTATCTCATAGTATGGATCGGGCGTTTGAGAGTTGCTCAGATAGCTCTCAAGGTCTCTCATGGAGCTGAAGTCAAGATATCACCTGAGGCTACAGTCATCTGGAGGTTTGATGGAGACCAGATAATCAGCTTTGAAGATGGCTTACTTACATGGTTGTTGGCAGGAGGCCTCAGTTCATTGCCATGTGGGAAAGGACACAAAAGGCCACATATTTTATGATTTCACTTATATAGAATTTCTAGAAATAACAAAATTACACAGACAGAAAGCATTTCAGAGGTTGCTTAGAGTCTGGAATAAGAATAGGAATGAACTGCAAGGGAGAGCAAGGAAACATTTTGGGTGATAGTTTGTTATAGTGGTTGTACAACGGTGTACCTAAAACTCATCAAACTGTACATTTAAAATTGGTGATTTTAAGGTATGTAAATTGTGCTTCAATAAATTTGTTAAAACATCAACCAATATAATTCACCACATTAATAAAATTAATAAGAATTATATGTTTCTCAATAAATGCAGAAAAAGTATTTGATAAGATTTAACACCTATAAATGATACAGTCCCAGAGGAGATTAGGAATAGAGGAGAACCTCCTTAATCGGATGAAGAGGTTATTACAAAAAAGAAGGAGAAGGAGAAAGAAAAAGATAAATTTAAAAAAGACTAACACCAAATGTTGTTGAGGATACAGAACATTTGGAACTCATATATTGCTAGTGGTAATGGAGAACAGCACTACCAGTATGATAAACTGTTTTGAAGCTTCTTATAAAGTTAAACATAGACTTAATCCATCATAACTCAACAGTTCCTGTCCTAGGTATTATCCCACCAGAAACTAAAATTTGGGTTCACAAAAGGACTTGTATGGAAATGTTTATAGTAGCTTTATTTATAACACCTTCAAACTTAGCTTAAATGTTCATCAAATAGATGAATAAATAAAAATGTATGGTATTTATGGTACATTGAAAATATTTTGCTGAGCAAATAAGCCAAAACACAAAAGAATACATGCTCTACAATTCCATGTAAGTGAAAATTTAGAACAAACAAAACTAAAACCATGACAGAAATCAGAACAATTGTTGTCTATATGCTGTGTGTAGTGACTGAAAGGAGGCATGACAAAATTCAAGGGGGAAATAAAAATGTTTTAAATCTTGATTATGGTACTGGATATATGAGTATATTATAATTCATTTAATTATATACATAATTATATACATGTGGATTTTTATCTATGAAAATTTTACTTTGATTTAAAATACTTAAAAAACTTTAAACATGGGCTACATTCTCAATCATAATCAAAAGTAAATTATTTTACTTATTCTCTATTGGTCATTTTTTAAAACTGTCTTCTGAGTTTACAGTAGCAGGTCTTAATAATTTACATGGGGCTAAAGGACACTTTTTTTAATGGTTCTGAATTTCGAACATGGGGGAAAAACCCCCCAAAAATCTGTCATCGAAATCCTACTCAAAGGTGAAATATTGAATATTTTCCCACTGATCTCATAAATAAATCAAGGATGTCCACTATCACATTTATTCAGTTTTGTACTGGAGATCCTAAGCAGTGCAATAAATCAAGTAAAACAAATAAAAATAAAGAGTAGAAAAGAAGAAAAAGCTAAAATTGTACTTATTCACAGAAATGTGATTGAGTACCTAGAAAATAAAAAAGAATCTACAGAAAAACTATTGTGCTCTGAGACTCAGGGAGGCCGGCAGCAGCTGGGGTCTCTTCGCTGCTTAATCGAAGATGATGCAGACAGGAAAGTAAAGCAAGATTTCAAGATGGAAAGTCCACCAGACGCAGCTGTGGTGTTACCTAGCACTCCACAGGCTGGTGCCAATCCACCATCTCCCGGTACAAGCAGTTCAAGAAAACAGCCTATGAGTGCAACCCTTAGGGAACGATTAAGGAAAACTAGATCTTCATTTAATTCTTGTTATTGTGTGGTAAAACGACTTAAGGTAGAGAGTGAAGAAAATGATCAGACCTTTTCAGAGAAACCAGCACCTTCAACAGAAGAAAACTGTTTGGAATTTCAAGAAAATTTTAAACACATAGACAGTGAATTTGAAGAAAGTACATATTTGAAAAATACCTTCAAGAATATCGATGCATGTGCATCTAAATCACTTGATTCTGAGTCATGCAGTGATCTCCAGAATGACTTTATGAATGAGAATCTTCCCAAACATGGATTAAACAAAGAAAAAGCAAAATTGGTGAAGCAGATTCAGGAGAAAGAAGACCTTCTTCGGAGGCTAAAACTAGTCAAAATGTATAGATCAAAGAATGACCTGTCTCAGTTACAGATGTTAATAAAGAAGTGGAGAAGCTGTAGTCAACTGTTGCTTTATGAGCTGCAGTCAGCTATGTCTGAGGAGAACAAGAAACTAAGCCTTACTCAGATGATAGACCACTATGGGTTAGATGATAAATTGCTATACTATAACAGAAATGAAGAAGAATTTATAGGTGTTTAATTCATAATTTTTTCTCCAGAATGTCTTTGTGGATGACAATGTAATTAAAAGATATTTATACATTTTAAAGGGAAGATGTAAACCATTAGGGCTTAGAGGAAGGTATCCTGGTGAACCTGGATCAATTTAGGGCCTCTGTTATATAAGTATAAACTAGGTTGTAAAATGAAAATTTAGTGTTTTGAATAAATTTGCCAAAGAAAACTTGACAGTTAAAGAAAGGTGAAAAAAATTTAAAAATTAAATCATGATTAAAAAAATAATTTGAACAACTGTGGAAGTGAGTTTTAATACATTGTTTTATTTATTGTGGTAAAAGTTTTATTTTAAATGTTAAAAAACAGTCCATCTAGTGTATGTCTAAACCTAAACTTGTCTGAAGATGCCTGCCTCTCCTAAGTTTATGCCTCTCCTTTGTTTCCACCCATTTACCACAAATTTCCATCTGGATGGTCTAGCAGGTAATTAAACTCATATGTTCAAAATTTTTAAAAAACACAAAAAACCCCAAAAAACAAAAAAAAAAACTATTGTAATTATTAAGTAAATTTATCAAGTTGCTGGATACAAAATCAAAAATGTAAAAAAAATTATTTCTACCAACAGAAATAATACCAATTATACCAATAATAAACATTTAGAAAAAGAAATTTAAAAAGTAATACCATTTACAAACAAAAACATCAAATGCACAGGAATAAACCTAATAAACGATGTGTAAGATCTCTACCTTGACAACTATAACACTGCTGAGAGGAATTTAAAACATATGTAAATTGATTAAATATTCAAAAATCAATCAGTGTAACCACCATATCAACAGGCCAAAGAAGAAAAAACACATATGATCATATCAGTTGGTGCAAAACCAAACATTTGACAAAATCTGTTTCCTGTTTGTGATAAAAACACCGAGCAAACTAGGAATAAAGGGGATCTTTCTCATCTCAATAAAGAGCATCTATATAAAAAACTGTCAGGTAATATTATACTTAATGTTGAAAGACTGAATGATTTCTCCCTAAATTCAAGAACAAGACAAGGATACTCACTCCTTTTTTATCCCCCTGCAGCTTGCAGGATCTTAGTTCTGCGACCAGGGACCAAACCCATGCCTCCTGCAGTGGAAGTGCAGAGTCTTAACCACTAGACAACCAGGGAAGTCCCAAGGATGCTCACTCTTACCACTCTTGTTCAACATAGTACTGGAAGGCCTAGCCAGCACAATAAGGCAATAAAAGAAAATAAAAGGCAATAAAAGAAAATAAAAGGCACACGAATTGGAAAGGAGGAAATAAAACAGTCCCTATTTCCAGATGACATAATTATCTACATAGAAAATCCCAAGGAATCTAAAACAAACAAAACAAAAACAACCTCCTAAATTAATAAGTGAGCCCAGCAGCAAGGCCACAGGAAACAAGATCAACACACAAAAATCAATGTATTTCTAGACACTAGAAATTAACAAGTAGAAAATGAAATTAAAAATACGGTATCAATTTACAATCACTCAGAAGGAAAATATAATAAATTGAAGCTTAAATATTCCCTATCAAAACACAACATTGAGCAAGCAAAAATGCAAGCCAAGGGCATGAGAAAGATATTTGCAGTGTACATCTCTACCAAAGGAATCCTATACAGAATATATAATATATTCCGGCAGTTCACTAAATACAAGTTAGGTGATTTTCACAAAAATGAGCTAAAATTTAAACAAGCACAGCACAAAAGAGGATGGGCAAATCACTAATAAATGGATGGAAAACTGTACAGTATTATCAACAATCTGGGAGACACAAATTAAAACCGTAGTCAATACCACTACAACCCCACCCTAAAAGACAGAGAATACCAAGTGCTGATGTTAATGTGGAGCAACTGGTACGCTCATACACTTTTTAGGAAGTTTAAATTGTTATAGCCACTATGGAAAACTGTTTGAAAGTGTCTCTTAAATCTGAATAAATTTATACTCTATGACCTAGCAATTCAATCTCTGAGTATGTTTCCAACATAAATAATTGCTTATATCCATCAAAAACACATCCAACAATATTCAAAGCAGGATTATTCACAATATCTCCAAAATCGAAAGCATGCTAATGTATATCAACAGTAAAATAGATCAATAAACTGTGCTTTTTCATACAGTGGAATTCTACATAGCAATGAGAAAGTACTAAATGTAATGAAATGGATAAATCTTTGAGACATAATGCTGAGCAGACAGAGACCCAAACAAAGAAAATCCTGTATGTGATATCCATATATGTGAGACTCAAAAACAGGCAAAAATGATTGGCATCAGTATAGCGGTTGCATTTCAAGGGTATTGACAGGGAAGGAGCATAAGATACTCTTATGGAGTACTGGAAATATTCCATATCCTAATCTGAGTGGTAGTTAGACAGGTTTATATATAGGTCAAACTTCATTTTAGCTATAAAACTAAGAATTGCATATTTTATGGTATGTAAGTTACAATTCAATAGGAAAAAAACTCTCACACACAAATCTACATAAACCTTTAGAATTTAAATAATTGAGCATTTGTGTAGTAATACACAAATGGATCAGTGTCCTGTGATAAAGAACTCAGAAACAGATTCGCAAGTATGAGAATTCATATTATGAAGTGATAATCACATAACCGTAGGTAAAACGAGAACTATTTAGCTATGTGTTATTGGGACAACAAAGTGGTCATCTAGGCAAAGGATGTGAACAATTTTAAGAAAAAGAAATACAGCTGGCTATAAAACAGATCTTTTGCCTATTGTTCTATTGGGTTGGTGGATTTATATTCTGGTTAATTTGTAGGACCTTATTGTGTATTATGGAAATTAACCCTTTGTAATAGGAGTTGCAAATATATAAGAATTTTACTGATAATTCCAGTTGATACTGTCGTAGATGAAAAAATTGTCCAAACTGAAATTAACAAAATAATTATCTAAGAACCTCAATGGCTGAAGAAAAGTTGTCAAATTTGGCATTATGATCAATAGAAGACAAAGTATGTGAAAATCTTTGTAACAAGATTATTAGTGATTTGCTGAAATGGAGGCAAGAAAAAGAACTTTGTGGGAAATATATAATTACTCATAGATTATATATATTTTAGTTTAGTAATCATCTAAATATCACAAGTCCATCAGCAAACTCCCACACATACAGCAGAAACTAACAGAACAATGTACGGCAATTATACTCCAATAAAGATGTTAAAAAAAATTAAATCATATTTGTTATTTACTTACTTTTTAGTTTCAAAAAAGTATAGCCTTATAATTTTTGTTCAGGAAAATTATTTACCTGTGTAGGAGGGTAAAATATACTTTAACAGTTTGTTGTCCTGATTTAGATCTTAAATATTTAGACATGAAGTATGTGGGCCTCTATTTGTAATTTATCCCAGGCTATGAAAATGTAAGGAACTGACTAGAAGTAAATATGACAAAGTATTAGCAATTTTCAGTTCTGAGTGGTGGAAACACAACTATTTGTTACATTAATCTACTTGTTGTGTTTTACAAACAGTTTAAAATTTTTAAAAATAATTTTTGTTTTATGATATGATACTTATTTTCTTTATATTTTTCTCAATTTTCTAAATTTTAATATAATTAACATTTCAGTTTTGAAGCAAAAAAAGCATTCTAAAATTTTTAAAGAATAGTTTGGAATGAAGATAATTTTAAGAACCCAATCCTGTTTTTACTTTTTGGCCACACCACACGGTTTGCAGAATTTTAGTTTCCTGACCAGTGATTGAACCTGGGTCCCAGCAGTGATAGTGCTGAGTCCTATCTACTGGACTGCCAGGGAATTCCCAAGAACCCAATCCTTATACGAGCCTGTTTAAGCTTTTTAATATTTAAAGGAAAAACTGCTCCAACAGGCCTAGTCAGTCATTCACTGACATGCACCAGTAGCAACTGGGACAGGATGTCAGAAGATAAAGATTAAAGGCAGGTCAAATCAAAGGACTTATTGGAAAACAAACAGCAGCACAATCCAATAGGGATGGGCAGTAGAAGTGATGAGTTGCCTGTAGGGAGACCAATCAAGGACCTTAGGACTCATGAACTCATCCCCTCTTTATATGATACTGTTGTCTATTATTTTAATTCTAGCCTGTATTCCTCCACAAACTGGACATTAAAAAAAATTTTATACAATGTTTGCTTAGAGTTACTGAAATGTTTTTCAACATGTTCATCATTCCTTCATGCTCCTCAGATTTCCATATGCATTCATTTTCCTTTTGGCTGAAGTACAGCCCTTAAAACTTCTTTTACTGAAGGTCTGTGGGTGATGTAATCTCACATCTGTATCTGTCTGAAGTTTTCTTTATTTCTAACCCATTCTTGAAATATATAATATGTATATTATATATGGTTTGTATGTGGTTTAGAACTGTAGTTTATTTTCTCTCAGCACATGAAGATGTTATTCTACTGTCTGCCAGCTTCCATCAGATCTTCTGTTGTTGAGAAGTCAGACAGCAATCAATATTGCTCCTCTGCAGGTGATGTGTCTTTTGTCTCTGGGTGCTTTTGAAATCTTCTTTTTTTCTTTGGTGTTCTTTAGTTATCTGATGATGAGTCTAGATATGTGTTTTTTTTTTTATTCATCCTGCTTGGGATTCATTGGATTTCCTGCATTTAAAGATGTGTTTTCAACTCTTCTGGAAAATTATCAGTTATTATGAATTTGAATATTGGCTCTTTCCTATTTATTACCTCTTTTTAAAACAGCTTTATTGATATGTAATTTATATAACATAAAGTTCACTTGTTTAAAGTGTATAGTTTTGGGACTTCCCTGGTGGCACAGTGGTTAAGAATCTGCCTGCCAATGCAGGGGACACGGGTTTGATCCCTGGTCTGGGAAGATCCTACATGTCGTGGAGCAACTAAGCCCATGAGCCACAGCTACTGAGCCCGTGCTCTAGAGCCCAGGAGCCACAACTACTGTGTGCTGCAACTAGTGAAGCCCACGCACCTAGAGCTCATGCTCCACAACAGGAGAAGACACCACAATGAGAAGCCTGTGCACTGCAACGAAGAGTAGCACCCGCTCGCCACAACTAAAGAAAGCCCATGTGCAGCAACGAAGACCCAACGCAGCTTAAATAAATAAATAAATAAATCTTAAAAAAAAATAAAGTGTATAGTTTCCTGGTTTTCAGTATATTTAGTATATTTAGAGTTGTGTGCCATGACCATAATCTAATTTTAAAACACATTACATCCAAAAGAATTCTTGTACCTGTTAGCAGTCACTCCCCATTCCCACCTCACCTACTGCCTAGTCCTGGGAAACCACTAATCTGCTTTCTCTTCCTATTTCTCTGCCTATTCTGGAAATTTCATATAAATAGAATCCTACAGTATGTAACTATTTGTTAGTGGCTTGTTTCACTTACCATAATGTTTTGAGATTCATTCATGTTGGAGTATTTATTTGTACTTCATTACTTTTTATTGACAAATAATATTGTTGTATGGATATATCACATTTGTTTGTCCATTCATCATTTGGGTTGTTTCTACTTTTTGGCTATTGTGAATATGATGCTATGAACATTTGTGTACTAGTTTTTTCTTTTTTAAAAAATATTTATTTATTTATTTGGTTGTGTTGGGTCTTAGTTGCGGCAGGCAGGCTCCTTAGTTGTGGCTTGCTGGCTCCTTAGTTGAGGCATGCATGTGGGATCTATTTCCCAGACAAGGGATCGAACCTGGGCCCCCTGCATTGGGAATGCAGAGTCTTAACCACTGTGCCACCAGGGAAGTCCCTGTATATAAGTTTTTGTGTGGCTGTATGTTTTCATTTCTCTTGTATAAATACCTAGTAGTGGAATTTCCAGATCATACACTAACTCTAAAGATTTTGAGGAATTATCAAACCATTTTCTAAAGTGGCTACAGCATTTTACATTCCCACCAGCAATGTATGAGGGTTCCAATCTTCCCATCCCCATTATCTTCTTTTGGAAATATGACTAGAGATATGCTAGACCTTCTCATTATATCCATCATATCTCATAACCTATCATATATTCAATCTCTTTATATTCTGTATAAATTCATCCAATTCTATCTTCAGTGGTAGAATCTACTTTCAGTGGTGGAACCCACTTTTCAAACAGGTGTTTTACTTTCCATTATTATAATTTTAATTTTGAGAATTTCTGCGGACTTTTCTCAATTCTGTCAAATTATTCCATGCTCCTATTTTAAGCTTGTCTTATATTTATGTAAACATATTGTATTAGTCATCTTGGGCTGCCAGAACAAAATACCATAGGATAGGTGGCTTAAACAACAGAATTTTATTTTCTCACAGTCTGGAGCCTGGACATCCAGAATCAGGATACCACCATGGTCAGGTTCCTGGTGAGAGCTCTCTTCCTGGCTTACAGATGGCACTTCTGACCGAGTCCTCAGATGGTGGAGAAAGAGAACAAGCTTTCTGATGTCTTTTCTTATAAAGACACTAATCCTGTTGCGGATCCACCCTCAGGACCTCATTTGACCTTAACTACTTTCTTACTCCAAATCCTTTCACACAGGGGGTTAGGGCTTCAACATATACATTTTAGGGGGGATATGATTCAGTCCATAACACACATTAAACTTAGTTACTTCAAAGTCCATGTCTTTTAGCCTTGTATGTGAATACATAAAGGCTTTATTTCTGCCTTCTGTTTTTTCTGCTTGTTCTCACAGATGATACCTTGCTTTTTTTAAAAAAAATTCATTTATTTTATTTTTATTTATTTTTGGCTGCGCCAGATCTTCGTTGCTGCGTGCAGGCTTTCTCCAGTTGCAGCAAGCGGGGGCTACTCTTTGTTGCGATGCGTGGGCTTCTCATTGTGGTGGCTTCTCTTGTTGCAGAGCACGGGCTCTAGGCGCACGTGCTTCAGTAGTTGTGGCACGTGGGCTCAGTAGTTGTGGCTCGCGGGCTCTAGAGCACAGGCTTGGTAGCTGTCGCGCATGGGCACAGTTGCTCCGCAGCATGTGGGATCCTCCCGGACCAGGGCTCGAACCCGCATTGGCAGGCGGATTCTTAACCACTGTGCCACCAGGGAAGCCCTGGTACCTTGCTTCTTAGCATGTTTTGTGATCTTATTTTACAATGCATTTCTCATTTGTGTTGAACTTCATCTGTAGGAATTCTTGGAGGCCTGGATTGAGTTTAAATTTTTCCAGTGAGCATTCACTTTTGCGCCTCTCAGTCAATGAAGGGCCTTACAACAGGGGACCACTTTGAATACCATCATCAGCTTGCATTTTCCTTTACAGAAAACTCTGTAAACCCATGTGATGGTCAGTTTTTGGTTACAAATTTTCAGATGATTCTTTTCCCCAACATCTAGCACCAAGGACAAGACATGTATGCAAGATTTTCTTGCTGTCTCCTTTTTTCCAGTAAGATTGTTTTTCTCATTCACCTTAGACTGAGGGTGGGGTCTGAACTTTATGTAAGGGTCTGATATTTGATTCCCTTCTTTTTGTAACCCTTAGCTTTGCCTTCTATTTCCCATGCACCATGTAACTATTAAGATAGGAGCTCAAGTTCTCCAGTGATGCAGAAAATCTCAGGGAAAAAGACAAATCTTGGAGTCTCTTGTCTCCCAAGTTTCCTGCTATTATTTTGATTAGAGCTCTGAGATTTCTTATATTCTTTCCGGTTCAGAGAAACATTTAAAATAATGGTTTAAAAAAAATTTTTTTAACTGACATTGTAATCATATAATTAGGAAAGTGTGCCAAATTGTTACACTAATGACCAGCAATGAATTGTCTCCCTGTGCTCCTTTGCAATGTAACTTGCTGCTCCAGCTCCAGCCATCAAAAAGTAAGGGTCTGTTTCCTCACCCCTTGAATCTGGGCTGTCCTGTGACTTGCTTTGACTAATACAATGTAGTGTAAGTTACATTGTATGACTTAAGAGGCCTTTCAGTTTTGCTTCCTGGAACACTTCCAGAATCATGTATATAAGTCCTAGATGAAAGACCACATGAAGAGAGCTTGAGCCGTCCCAGCCATCTCAGCTAAGACCTCAGAAATGTGAATGAGGACATCTATGAATGGCCATTCTCCACCCAACCCACTAACTGAATGTAGCCAGACTAATGAGCTCAGGTGAGATAAGCAGAACCTCCCAGTCAATCCACAGAATTGTGAGAAGTAATAAATTACTTTTGTTTTAAGCCACTAAGTTTTTGGATGGTTTGTTGCACATCCATAGGAAACTGATACAAAGGGTCATTTGGGATATCTAATTCACCATAATCCTGGAATAAGATGTTCCCAGTGTGAAGTACAGGAACTTAAGAAGGTGAAGATGGCATCCATGTCAGGGGACGGGAGGCAGGAAGTGGTGTAGAGAAATTAGTTACAATAGGGGATTAATCAAATCATATATTAAGAATAATGGGAGCCAGTTTTCTCACTGTTGGAGAACGGAGTTACAAATGTGGAAAGGAAAACTAGAATGAATTCAAGAGTATTTGACTGGAATTGGAGGTACCATTATAAACTCATAGTTGCAAAAGATGATACCTAGCTAGCTAGCTAGATATAGATATAAGTATATATGTGAATGCATGCATATATTATCTAATTCTGTCTATAAAGATGAAATGAGAGGGCTTCCCTGGTGGCGCAGTGGTTGAGAACCCGCCTGCCAATGCAGGGGACACGGGTTCGAGCCCTGGTCCGGGAGGATCCCACATGCTGCGGAGCAATTAAGCCCGTGCGCCACAACTACTGAGCCTGCGCTCTAGAGCCTGCAAGCCACAACTACTGAGCCCATGTGCCACAACTACTGAAGCCTGCGTGCCTACAGCCCATGCTCCACAACGAGAGAAGCCACCGCAATAAGAAGCCCGCACACCACAAGGAAGAGTAGACCCCGCTCGCCGCAACTAGAGAAAGCTCACGTGCAGCAGCGAAGACCCAATGCAGCCAAAAAATTAAATGAATAAATAAATATATTTTTAAAAAAAGATGCAATGAGAGAAGTAGTCCCCCAAGAGCAATGAGCATACCTAGCACCCAGATTCTGACTTCTAAAAACCATTCTCCACTCAAAGGAATCATGTCTCTTTGGTGAAATCGTTAATTTGAGAGCTGGCCAAGGAAAGTATCAGATGTGTTGGGAACACTTTGGGGCCAGAAAGTTGTAAAGTGCTCAAAAAACGATGGAGACATGTCAAAAGGACACAGAAGCCAGTTGAAGCGGCCCTGACTGGCTAAATATGATAAGAGTTGATCATCAAAATAAACATAGATAGTAATGGCTTATAATCACTGAATAAAATAGGAGTCCAGGGATCTATACAGATATAACAAAAATTGACAAATAAAGTGGAAGTTGTTTAAACACAGTACAGTTACATGGTATCAAAGTATCTCCCCACAAATTACTTACTAATTACACACACAAAAATATGCCTTTACAGTGGAGAAGCATGGCAGACACTACCTTAATCAAATGATCAAACCTAACCAATAAATTGAAATCATGCATAGAAATGACAGGTTGCAATGAGAATATAGCATTACCACTGTGGTGTGCCTGCCATAGATGAATAGTTTGTATCTAATCATGAGGAAAGAGACAAATCTGTATTCGTTAGCTATTGCTGCATAACAGATTATCTTTCAAAGTTTCTGTGGGTCAGGAATTTGGGAGCAACTTCGATGGGTGGCTCTCATTTAGGCTTTCCCCTGAGATGGCTCGAGAATCCACTCCCAAGGGGGCTTATTCCATGTCCAGCAGGTTAGTGTGGCTGCTGATTGGATGTTTTAGTTTATCTCCATGTGGGTTTCTCCACAGGACTGTTGGAGTGTCTTCAGGGTGCAATGACTGGCTTTCCCCAGAGCAAGCAATCCAAGAGGCAATCCAAGCAACCTGAGGCAAAGGTTGCAATGTCTTTTACCACCTGGCCTCTAGGTACATGCTGTCACTTCTGCAGTATTCTTCTGGTCACACAGGTCACCCCAGTACAATGTGGGAGGGGACTCCACAGGCCATAAATACCAGGAGATGAGAATCACTGAAAACATTTTGGAGTCTGACTACTACAAACCCAAATTAAGGGACAAGATATTGATAGCTGACCTATAATCTTCAAAACCATTACAATCATGAAAGTTAAGAAAATGCTGAGGAACTAACTCAGATTAAAGGACCCTAAAGAGACATGACAATTAAATGTCACACATAATATGGGACAGGTTCCTTTGCTATAAAGGACTCTGTTAGATAATTGAGGGAACCCAAATACAGTTTGAGGCTTACAGGTCAGTGTTAATTTCCTAATTTAGATGACTGTATAAGGTTATGTATTGGAATGCTCTTGCTTGGAGGAAAGACACACTGAAGAATTTGGGGGTGATGTGGTGTCATGTTGGTAGCTTCCACTCATCTTTTTGAATATTTGAGATTGTTTAAAGAAAAACACATACACCTTTCAATACAGAGAAATGATTCAAACTTCTTAAAATATACATAATCAGGGGGTCTTATACTGCAATTCTTTAACTCAGATAATGTTTTTAGCAGACCTTGTTTATAAGAGTCACAGTGCTTTAAATTTGAAGAACACAGAAAATGCCAAAGAAAAAAAGAAGAAATCACCTATAAGCTATAATATTTTGGCATGTAGCTTTCTGGTCCTTTTCTGTGCACACATATACTTTTGTTTTTAATCTGAAATTTTATTTTGATTCTCTCATGCCTAATTTGTTAATGGATTAATTTTTAAATTTTTAATACAATTTTTAAAGTTTACACTCCAGTTACAGTTATTACAAAATATTGGCTATATTCCCTGTGTTGTACAATACATCCTTGTAGCCTTTCACCCAATAGTTTGTACCTCTCACTCCACCACCCATATATTGCCCCCCCTCTTTCCCTTTCCCCACTGGTAACCACTGGTTTGTTCTCTATACCTGTGAGTCTGCTTCTTTTTTGTTATATTCACTAGTTTGTTGTATTTTTTAGATTCCACCTAAATACTGTGATATAATACAGTATTTGTCTTTCTCTGACTTATTTCACTTAGCATAATGCCCTCCAAGTCCATCCATGCTGCTGCAAATGGCAAAATGTTTTTCTTTTTTATGGCTGAGCTGTATTCCATTATATATATGCCACATCTTCTCTATCCATTCATCTGCTAATGGATATTTAGGTTGCTTCCGTATCTTGGCTATTGTAAATAATGCTGCTATGAACATTGGGGTGCATGCATATTTTCGAATTAGTGTTTTTGTTTTTTTCAGCTATATACCCAGGAGTGGAATTGCTGGGTCACATGGTAGTTCTTTTTTTTTTTTTTTTTTTTTTTTTTGTGATACGCAGGCCTCTCACTGTTGTGGCCTCTCCCGTTGCGGAGCACAGGCTCCAGACGCGCAGGCTCAGTGGCCATGGCGCACGGGCCTAGCCGCTCTGCGGCATGTGGGATCTTCCCGGACCGGGGCATGAACCCATGTCCCCTGCATTGGCAGGCGGACTCCCAACCACTGTGCCACCAGGGAAGCCCGGTAGTTCTATTTTTAGTTTTTTGAGAAACCTCCATACTGTTTTCCACAGTGGCTGCACAAATTTACATTCCCAGAAATAGTGTACAAGGGTTCCCTATTCTCCACATCCTTGCCAACATTTGTTATTTGTGTTCTTTTTGATGATAACCTTTATAAAAACAAATTATAAATGTGATATCATACTGTTCATGTTTTTTATCACAAACCTTTCCTTGGGCCAATAACATTCTTTTGCAATGTAAAAAAAGATTATTTCTTTTTTTTTTTTTTTTAATACATTTATTTATTTATTTGGCTGTGTTGGGTTTTCATTTCTGTGCGAGGGCTTAAAAATGTCTCCAGGTCACTGCCAAATGTGCTCTGGGGGGTCAAAAATGCCTCTGGTTGAAAACCATTGGACTATATATAGCATTATTGTTATAAAATTACCCTGTGACACTAAAAACCAGATCAACTTAAAATTGAACTTTGGGGATATAATCTGTGAGTAATTTGGGGTTAGAGAGTACATGTTAGGTCTAAATTGCTTTCTGCCATACTTTAAAAAAAATACATTTATTTATTTATTTGGCTGTGTTGGGTCTTCATTTCTGTGCGAGGGCTTTCTCTAGTTGCAGTGAGCGGGGGCCACTCTTCATCGCGGTGCATGGGCCTCTCACTGTCGCGGTCTCTCTTGTTGTGGAGCACAGGCTCCAGATGCACAGGCTCAGTAGCTGTGGCTCAAGGGCCCAGTTGCTCCGCGGCATGAGGGATCTTCCCAGACTAGGGCTCGAACCCGTGTCCCCTGCATTGGCAGGCAGATTCTCAACCACTGCACCACCAGGGAAGCCCTACTTCTCACTTTTATACATCAATTCAGCAATGAGGCTGAGAGCCAAGCCAAGTTTGTCCCGCCTCCAAAGTCTATACTCTTTCTCCTTGCACTCCTCCATCCCTCTGTCACCAAACAGTAAAATACAGCACAGATTTTTTTTCCTCACCCACCAAAATGTATCAACAATGGCAAAGATGCTTGCCAGCTGTGCAGCTCTTTGCAGTTCCCAGCACCCTTTCACACCTGTTGTCCCAGGATCTACCAAAGAGGTGTATTGTTATTTTTTTTAATTAAAAAAATTGTATTGAGGGACTTCCCTGGTGATCCAGTGGTTAAGACTCCATGCTCCCAGTGCATTCCTGAATCCCTGGTTGGGGTACTAAGATCCCACATACTGCAACTAAGCCTGCAAGCCATAACAACTACTGAGCCTGCATGCTCTAGAGTTCATGCGCTGCAGCTAGAGAAGCCCACACACAACAACGAGGAGCTTGTGCATCACAACAAAGACTCAGTGTAGCCAAAACTGAATAAATAAATATATTAATTTAAGAAGTAAACTAACTTAAAAAATTGTGTTGAAGTATAATTGATGTACAGTATGATGATATGTTACAGGTGTACAATACAGTGAGTCACAACTTTTAAAGGTTATACTCCATTTATAGTTATTGTAAAATATTGGCTATATTCCCTGTGTTGTACAATATATCCTTATAGCTTATTTATCTTGTATATAGTAGTTTGTACCTCTTAATCCCCTACCCCTATATTGCCCCTCCCCCTTCCCTCTCCCCACTGGTAACCACTAGTTTGTTCTCTATATCTGTGAGTCTATTTCTTTTTTGTTATGTTCACTAGTTTGTTGTATTTTTTAGATTCCACCTATGAGCGATATCATACAGTATTTGTCTTTCTCTGTCTGACATATTTCACTTAGCATAATAGAGGTGTACTATTTTTAATGCACCACCTTCATCCTCAGGGCATTTACATAGTTAATAGCTGTCAGTCTCCATTTCATAATATTCTTTTCAGGAGGTTTATTTAAAATAGTGCTTCGTGGTTTACCACTGGCCCCTTTTGAAGTGATGATAGAAGGTGTCAGTGTATGAGTCAATCAACCAATATTTGAATATCCACTATGCACAAGACTCTGCATCTCAAAACTCTTGGGAGAGAAAAGATGTGAATGCTAATTCCCTGCCAGAATGCACACTGAAACTCAACTAGGGAGTGAAGATAAATATGCATACGACAATACACAGTAGCACCAGGCAGTTCTGTGCTCAGTGACGGGAGTCAGTGAAGCACTTGGGCTTTTATTATCAGAAAGACTTCATTGAGAAGGACAGACTTGGGCTCAGTCTCCAATGATGAAGGGGTATACATGGAGCAAGTATTTCTGGCGAGAGAGATAGTATTAATAAAGCTGCAGGGGCAGGAATGTTTTACATGTGTGGTGGATGGTGAAGAGATGAGCTTGCCTAAAAGGTGACAAAGAGAAAAATGGGTAAGAAAAATGGGCCAGGGACTGATTGGGGGGAGCCTTGAATGACATATCCTGAACAAATTTGATTAAATAGGAAGCAAATGAATTAGATGAAAGTTAGGCTCTAGGTAAGAAATGAAGATGTAGGCAGACAGCTCCCCAGAACCAACTGGTAGGGAAAAGAAGGGGAAGATGGGATGGTGGCCTAAGGGTTAACTCAGGTTAACATCATTGGGTAAGCTGTGCCTACTTGGTGGAGAGGGAAAGATGAAGATGATGAAGAGAAAGAGAATAATTAGTAAAGCAAGTTCTCCAGTGCGATGAAGGGCATAGAATCCAGAACACATCTGTTGATGGAGAAGTTGATGGAGGGACTGTATCTAAGAAGGAGAGAAATTACATACTCTGAGACAGGAGGGGCAAAGATTGGCCTAAGTACAGAGATGAAATGGTTTGAAGGGTAAAGATGTGTTGTCTTGGCAGAGTAGCTGCCTAGAATTGGCCTAGGCTCAGTGGGTTCAGGGCAGCAGGTGTGGAGCAATCTGGTCTGGAGAGTGCTGGTGATTATTTAAAGTGAGATAGCTCAGAGGATAGATGGAGAATAGAGAGAAAGCCTGGTGAGAGAGCACAGACCTGTAGAGGAAAATCCACACCCAGAGCCCCTCGATTAGGGACCATTTCCTTCAGGTGAGCTGGGGCTGTCTTTGCGATGGATAATTCCTCTAGCCCTTGGTTTCCTCTTCTTCCATGGCTTGGGAATTCTCTGGGGCTAGGATTACCTAGGTTCTCTGGCAGCACTGTTCAATAGAATATTTTTGTGATAATACAAGTGTCCTACAATTTGCACTTTTCAATATGGTAGTCACTAGCCATGTGTGACTTTTGAGCACTTGAAATGTGCTTAGTGCAACTGAGAAACTGAATTTAAAATATTTATTTAATTTCAATTAATTTAAAATACCACAAATGACTAATGGCCACCTCACTGGACAGAGCAGCTAATGAATGTCTCCTTTCTCCATAGTAAAGAAGGAGATAAGACTTTGCACAGGAGTGGAGGAATGCATGGGGTCAGATAGAAGAATCTGGTATTGAGAGCCACTAGTTCTCCCAGTGACCACTCTGGGTGACTCTCCCAATAGTAGATTGGTAGTATCAGAAACTCCACTTTCTCTTCTTTTCATGATAAGAAAACTCAAAAGGATCAATTACTTTGGAGAATCTTTCTTTATCCATGACTAGATTCTGAGTATTATCTCACTTTAAGAACAGTCTGTCCTTAAATCCTTACACCTGGGAAGCTGAATTAGCTATCCCAAGGCTTCCTGATAAGAAAATGTAGCAACATAGGAGACAATTTCACTCAGACCAGAGTAACTTCTGTGCCTCTTTTGTGGTCATATGGAGAAATTCTAGAGTCCTAGAAATAGTTCTGGCTTAGCAACAGAGGGATCTGGATTCAAACTTTGGTACTTGAACAAGTTACCCAAACATTTTGACTCCACATCTATAAAATGGAAAGAATGATACCTACCTAAAGGGGCGTTGCAGGTGTCATTTATAATCTATAACTTATTCATATTTATTCCACACTAATTGCCAGATAGCGTGCTAGGTACTAGGAATCAGATGGAAAGAAAAGTAGATATGGTTCTTGTCCTACTAGCTTATTCCACTAACTTGTTTTAATGTGGGAAGATAGGCATTAATCAAATAGTCACAGAAGTATATACACAGACTGGGGCAAGTCCAGGAAGGGAGGGTATAGGTGAGGTGATTTTAAAAATATGTCTGCAGATTTTTTGACATTTCCCCTCTAAACAGTAGAATCTAATTCCCCTCCCATTGGATATGGGCCAATCATCATGACTCACTTCTAACAAACAGAACATGGTAGAAGTGATACTATGTGGCTTCCAAGGCTAGTCATAAAAAGGATGCAGCTTTTTGCCTGCATGAGCTTTCTCTCTCTCTCTCTCTCTCTCTCTCTCTCTCTCTCTCCTTTCCCCCTTCCCTCCCTCTCTCTCTATCCACAACTCTCCCTTTCTCCCTCTCTTTCTGTCTCTTTCTCAAATCTTACCTTTGAATTCAAGCCACCATCTTGTGAGGAAGCCCAAGAAACATGCAGAGGCCCATGTAGAGAGAAAGTGAGTCCCCTTGCCAAGAGCAAATACCAACTTGGTAGCCACATGAGTGAACAGTCTTAAAGTGGAAACTCCAATCCCAGTCAAACCTTCAGATAGCTGCATCCCCAGCTGATATCTGACTACAATCTCATGACAGACCATAAGGTAGAACCACCTAGCCAAGACATTCCCAAATACTTGACCCATAGAAACCATGAAAGATAATAAATGATTATTACTGTTTTAAGACATTACATTTTAGAGAGATTTGTTACCCAGCATTATATAACTAATGTGATAAAGGCTGGAGAATCATGAAAGACTCTCTTGATGAAATAACATCTGAGCTAATAACAGGGGGAGAAGAATGAATTAGCTAAAGAGGAAGGAAAAGTACTCCAAGAAGCTATACTAACACAAAAAAGGACCCTGTGGGCAAATGATAAATTTGAGGAACTAAAAGTTTTCCAGTGTGCTAGGGACACACAGTTGGGAGGGAGAGATGCAAGATACCTGAAAAGGTAGGGAGAGGTTGGATCATGCAGGGCTTTAGAATGACTTTTCCTAAATATGATACAACACTATTGAAGGGTATTAAGCAGGTAGGGATGTATCAAGCCCATCATCTGTGTGCTTTTCCCAGAGATAGGAAACACCTGACAAGGACCATATTCATAGTGGAAGATCACAATTCTGGACAGGTTGTCTGACATACTTTTGAGATACACAGATGATGTTGTCAAGCAGGAAATTATATATGTATAACTGAATCAGCTACACTGAATCATGAGGGCTAGAAGGACACCTGTTTTGATGGAATAAGTAATGGAGGCAGAAGCCCAATTGGACAGGGTCAAAGAATAGTAAGAGGTAAAGAAATGGAGGTAATGGAGTCAGATAGTTCTTTTCAGATGTTTAGCTATGAAAGGAAGGAGAGAGGACAGTAGGAGGGCATGAGGTTAGAGCAATAGAAGGTTGTTTTTTATTGTTGTTGTTTTTAAGATGGGAGGACTTGTGTATGTTTAAATGCTGATGGAAAGGATCCAATATACAGTGAAGTTGAAAATCTGGAAGAGAAGGAATGATGTATTCCAAAAGAATTATGGGAATGTGAGAAGGGATAGGATTCAGAACCAGGTCAAGCCCTGGGCACATGGGAGGCATTTGAATATTGGCAGGTCTCTTTAACATTTATTTTTAATGTTTAAATATTGTGAAATATGGTCACCAAGGTGGTGACATCGGTTGTCCCTGACTTGGTCCCCCTCACAAGAGGAACAACTAGCAACTATTCCAGAACAAGACAAAAGTGATAGAATCCTAGAACACAGGGGTAAGGCTGGAGCACCTCCTGTAGCACAGAGACCAAGATAGATGGCAATAGAAGGTAAGAGAAGTGGTTACATGTTAACAGCATTGTCCCCACCCCCAACCCTGGGCCAGCACAGCACCATGGGGAAAGGTCTCCCCTGAGCCTCCAGTTCTTCCAGTGGGAAAAGAGAACCCTGGCAGGAACAACCGGCATCTCCCAGCATTGTGGGTCACTTTGTGGGAGCCCCTGCCCTGATCTCGTTCCACGGAATTGCAGGGAATCTGACTAACAGAGAAGAGGGTAGATGCTTGTAAAAACAATGGATTTTGGCAGATTGAGTTTACACCATGCAGTGCCCAAGTATTAATCCCAACCAGAGTTTTGCTCATCTGCAGAACCAAGCTGGGAGCACACTCTGACCAGGGAATTTGGCGGGGTGCAGATCTGTCAGATTCGGACTTCAAACAGGAGTTTTGCTGGCCCTAGACCCGGGTTTATCCATGCCCGGGCAAGCAGCTGAATCATAGCCCTACCCCCTGCTCTCTTTGCTGTGGAGAGTGTCTTGTGGCCCCCTCTGACCAGAAGGGTTGGCAATAACTCCTGGAAGCAATGTGGCCCAGCAGTGCTGAAGCCAAGAGGTAGGCAGGCAGAGAGGACTGCCCCCAGAGCAAAGCTAGTAGGGGACGGGGAATGTTCCCATGCTACACACAGGCAGGGGGATTAACTCATAGCCAAGGTTGTTGGTAGCTCCCAGCCCTCCCAACCTGAGCGCCTGTTCAGGAAATTGAGAGTTACCTAGAGCAGCCCCTCTCCCTCCTGTCCAGGCAAGGAAGCTGCTACATAGCCCTGCCCACTGTAGAGAGTGCCTTCCAGCCTCATCTGACCACAAGGGCTTGACAAAATTCCTGGAAGCTGTGTGGCCCAGCAGCATTTGAACTGGGAGGCTGGTGGGCAGAGTTGACAGTTTGCAGAACACAGCCAGTGGCCCTATTCAATCAGGGAATTTGAGTGTGGGTTGGCTTGAATTAAGATAATAAACATAGAACTTTACCAGCTTTAGGGCTGCTTCTCCCACTATCCCTGGGCAGGAAATCTAATTTGTAGCCCTGCTCATTGCAGAATACAGTCTTCAGCCTGTCTGACCAGGGAACCTAACCAGAGAACATGGGAAACATGTGGCCATTCAACAGTCCTACACACAGTGGCACTTGAACAGAGAGCGCAGCCTATGGCTTCCACCATTTGTGTGGTAAAATGGTGGCCTCACCTGACCAGGGAATTTAGTGCACATTCTGATTTGGGTCCCCAAACAGCAAACTGTACAGGCTGGTGTCCAGTCCTGCTGTCCTGCCAGGGCATGGAAGCTAATTCATAGTCCCATCTGCTATTGAATATAGTACCCAGTCCTGACCATCTAGTAAACCTGACCAGGGAATCCACACAACCACGGACCCCATCCTAGAGCCTCACTTGGGTAGGAAACAGTGCCAGCAGTCCTATGCAACTGTTCTCAGTCAGTGGCACATGCCCTCCATCCATGTCTTCAGAGCTTGAACAGTTGCCTTCCCCCAAAATAGACCATAATAGCTGGTCCCACCTGCCCAAGGACATTACCAGCAGACATACCCAGAAATCCAACTAAGCTGACTGGTGAAGAACTGTTTCTGCCAAAGCAAACCTGTAAAGCCTGGAAGAGGAACCCCATTACTCAAATGCGCAGATACCACCGTAAAGAATCAAGGATCATGAAAATCAGGTAAATATGACACCACCAATGGAAACTTTATTAAGCTCCAAAAACTGACCCTGAAGAAATGGAGATCTATGAACTGTAAGACAAAGAATTCAGAATAATTCTTTTAAGGAAGTTTAGTGAACTACAAGAAAACACAAACAGACAACTAAACAAAATTAGGAAACTAATGCATGAACAAAACAAGAAGTTTCACCCAAAAAAATAGCAACCATCAAATAACAAAAACAAAAATGAAACTACCAAACAGAAATCCCAGAGTTGAAAAATACAATAACTAAACTGAAGAATTCAACAGAGTTTCAAAAATAGGTTCAACCATGCAGAAGAAAGAATCAGTGACCTGGAAGATAGGACCTTGGAAATTACCCAGGAAGAGGAGCAAAAAGAAAGATTGAAAAAGAGTGAAGAAACTCTATGGGAATTATGGGACACAGGAAAAGAAACAATATTTACATGGTGAGAATTCCAGAAGGAAAAGAAAAAGGGACAGAAAGTATATTTAAAGATATAATGGCTGAAAACTTCCTGAACCTGGGGAGAGAAATGGACATCCAGATCCATCAGGACCAAAGGACCCCAAATAGCTTGAATTCAAATAGGGCTACAATGAGACACATTAAAATTAAATTGTCAAAAGCCAAAGACAAAGAATTTTAAGAGCAGCAAGAGAAAAAAGAGAAGTTACATGCAAGGGACTATAAGACTATCAGCAGATTTCTCAAAAACTTTCCAGGCCAGGAGAAAATGGGATGAAATACTGAAAATATTGAAGGAAAATAACTGTCAAACAAGAATTTTACACTCAGCTAAGCTTTCCTTCAGAAAAAAAGGAGGGATACAGACTTGCCCGAACAAACAAAAGCTGAGGAAGTTCATTACCACCAGACCTGCCTTACAAGAAATGTTATAGAGTTCTTTGAGTAGAAGTAAAAGAATGCTAACTAATATCATAAAAACATAAAAAGGTAGTATAAAACTCACTGGTAATGGTAAATATATAGTCATAGTTAGATTCTGCAATTTGGTAACAGCGGTGCATAATTCACTTACAGCTCTAGTTTAAAAAAATTTTTAAGTAGTAAAATAGACATAACTATGATAATCTGTTATTAGTTATATAATACTAAAAACATGTAAACTGTAACAGCAATAACCAAAAATGTGTAAAAGTTTAAAAATTCTATTGAAGCTAAGTTGTTATGAGTTTAAAATAGAGTGTTATACATTTAAGATATTTTATGTAAGCCTCAAGGTAACCACAAGGGAAAATCCTGTGGTAATTACACAAAAGAACATGATAAAGAAACCAAAGCACACTGATACATAAAGACATCAAAACCCCCAGAAAGAGAGCAGGATAAGAAACAAGGAACAACAGATCTATAAAACAGCCAGAAAACAATGAACAAAATGGCAATAATAAGCCCTTATCAATAATTACTTTAAATATAAACAGATTAAATTCTTCAACTAAAAGACATAGAATGGATAAATGGATTAAAACAACAACAACAACAAGATCCAACAATATGCTGCCTGTAAGAGACTCACTGTAGCCTTAAAGATATACATAAACCAAGAGTGAAGGGATGGAAAAAGACATTTCAAACAAATGGTAACCAAAGAAAGCAGGGGTAGCTATACTTATATCAGACAAAATAGACTCAAAACTGAAAATGGTAAAAAGAGACAAAGAAGGTCATTATATAATGATAAAGGGGTCAATACATCAAGAATATATAACAATTGTAATTATTTATGCACCCACTAAATATAGGGTTGGCCAAAAAGTTCATTCGGGGTTTTCTGTAACATCTTACAGAAAAACCTGAACGAACTTTTTGGCCAGCCCAATATATAAAGCAAAAACTAACAGAGCTAAAAGGAGAAATAAACAGTAATACAATAATAGTTGGGGGCTTTAATATCCCACTCTTAACAATGTATAGATCATCCAGAGAATCAATAAGGAAACTATATGGACAAAATGGACCTAACAGACATATACAGAATATTCTATAAAACAACAGCAGAATACACATTCTTCTCAAGCACACTTGGAATATTTTCTCAGATAGACCATATGGTAGCCCACAAAACAAGTCTTAGCAAATTCAAGAAGACTGAAATCATATCAAGTATCTTCTTGGACTACAAATGGCATGAAACTAGAAGTCAATAACAAAGAGGAAAATTGGAAAATTTACAAACACACAGAAATTAAACACTCTCCTGAACAACCAATGGATCAATGAAGAAATTGAAGGGGAAATAAAAAAGTTCCTTGAGACAAACAAAAACTGGAAATCAAGATACTAGAACTCGTGAAATACAGCAAAAGCAGTTCTAAGAGGGAATTTCATAGTAATAGACACCTACATGGAAAAGCAAGAAAGATCCCAAATAAACAACTTAATTCTATGCCTTAAGGAACTAGAAAAAAAGGAGCAAACTGAGTCCAAAGTTAGCAGAAGAAAGAAAATAGTAAACATGAGAGCAGAAATAAATGTAACAGAGAACAGAAAAAACAATAGAAAAGATTTTAATCAAACTAAGAGTTGGTTCTTTGAATAGATAGACAAAATTGACAAATCCTCAGCTAGACTAACCATGGAGAAAAAACAAAGAACTCAAATCAACAAAATTGGGCTTCCCTGGTGGTGCAGTGGTTGAGAGTCCGCCTGCCGATGCAGGGGACACGGGTTCGTGCCCCGGTCCGGGAAGATCCCACATGCCGCGGAGTGGCTGGGCCCGTGAGCCATGGCCGCTGAGCCTGTGCGTCTGGAGACTGCGCTCCGCAACGGGAGAGGCCACAACAGTGAGAGGCCCGCATACCGAAAAAAAAAAAAACAAAAAAAAACCAAATCAACAAAATTGTAAATGAAAAAGAAGACATTACAACTGATACCACAGAAATTCAAAGGATCATAAGAGTCTACTATGAACAACTATACACCAACAAACTGGACAACCTAGAAAAAAATGTAAAAAATTCTTAGAAACATACAACTCACTAAGGCAAATCAGGAAGAAATAGAAAATCTGAATAGACCAATTACTAGAAAGGAGATTGAATGAGTAACCAAAAATCTCCAAACAAAGAAAAGCCCAGGACCAGATGGCTTCAGTGGTGAATATTACCAAAATTTTATTTTATTTATTTATTTATTTAATTTTATTTTATTATTTACTTTTTGGCCATGCCACACGGCTTGTGGGATCTCAGTTCCCTAACCAGGGATTGAACCCAGGCCCTCAGCAGTGAAAGCATGGAGTACTAACCAGTGGACCACCAGGGAATACCCCTTTACCCAACATTTAAAGATGAATTGACACCAATTCTTCTCAACTCTTCCAGAAATTGAAAGAGGAGGAAGCACTCTCAAACTCATTTTACTAGCCAGTATTATCCTGATATCAAAACCAGAAAAAGATACTATTAGAAAAGAAAACTACAGGCCAATATCCCTGGTGAACATTGATACAAAAATTTTCAATAAAATAACAGCAAACTGAATTCAGCAGCACATTAAAAGGATCATACACCATGATCAAATGGGATTCAAGCCATTTGAATGGATTCAAGCATATGGGATGCAAGAATGGTTCAACATAGGCAAATCAATCAATGTGATACATCACATTAATAGAATAAAAGAATTATATGATCATCTCAATAGATTCAGGAAAAGCATTTGACAAATTTCAACACCCATTTATGATAAACACTCTTAACAAATTAGGCATAGAAAGAATGTATCTCAACATAATAAGGGCCATATATGACAAGCCCACAGCTAACATCATTTTCAAAGGTTAAAGATTGAAAAATTTTCCTCTAAGATCAAGAACAAGACAGGGTACCCACTCTCACCACTCTTATTCAAAATAGTGTAGAAGTCCTAGCTAGAGCAATTAGGCAAGAAAAAGAAATAAATGGTATTAGAATTGGAAAGAAGAAGGAAAATTGACTGTATTTGCAAATGACATGATTTTATACACAGAAAATCCTACAGACTCAACCAAAAAGCTGTTAGATCTAACCAATAAATTCAGTAAAGTCAAGGATACAAAATTAACATACAGTAATAAGTAGTGTTTCTATACACTAACAGTGAATTTTCTGAAGAACAAATTGATCCCATTTATAACAGCATCAAAAGCAATTAAATATTTACGAATAAATTTAACCAAGGAAGTAAAAGATCTTTACTCTGAAAACTACAACATTTTGATCAAAGAAAGCAAAGAAGACACAAATAAATGGAACGATATCTTGTGTTCATGGACTGGAAGAATTAATTTTGTTAAAATGTTAATAATACTACCAAAAGTCATCTATAAATTCAATGCAATTCCTACCAAGATTCCAGTGGAATTTTTTTTTTACAGAAGTAGAAAGACCACTCCTAAAATTTATATGAAACCATGAGAGACCCCAAATAGCCAAAGAAATCCTGAGAAAGAAGAACAAAGCAGGAGGCATCATATTTCCTGATTTCAAGCTGTACTATACAGTTATAGGCTTCAAAACAATATGGTACTGGCATAAAAACGGACATATAGACCAACAGAACAGAACCTAGAGCCCAGAAATAAATTCAAGCATAATATTTGATAGGGGAGCCAAGAATACTCAATGGAGAAAAGAAAGTCTTTTCAATAATGGTGTTGGGATAATTATATATTCACATGTAAAGGAATAAAACTGAACCCATAACCTACACCACCCCCAAAAATTAACTCAAAATGGATTAAAGACCTAAATGTAAGACCTGAAACCATGAAACTCCTAGAAGAAAACATAGGAAGAGAGGTCCTTCACATGGTTCTTGGTATTGATTTTTTGGATATGACACCTAAAGCACAAGCGACAAAATTAAAAATAAACAAGTGGGACTACATCAAACTAAAAAGCTTTTAAACAACAAAAGAAACCATTGACAAAGTGAAAAGACAACATATGGAATGGGAAAAAATATTTGCAAATCATACATATGTCTGATAAGGGATTAATATCTAAAATATATAAAGAACACATACAACTCAATAGCAAGAAAACAAATAACCCAATTAAAAAATTGGCAAAGGACCTGAACAGACATTTCTCCAAAGAAGATATATGAAAGGCCAACAGGTACATGAGAAGATCCTCAATGTCACTAGTCATTAGGGAAATGCAAATTAAAAGCACAATGAGATATCACCTCATGTCTGTTAGAATGGGCACTATCAAAAAGACAAGAGATAACAAATACTGGCATGGATGTGGAGAATAGCAAACCCTTGTGTACTGTTGGTGGGATTGTAAATTGGTACAAACACTATGGAAAACAGTATGGAGGATCCTCAAAAAATTAAATATAGATTTAATTTTTATTCAGCAATTCTACTTCTGGGAGTATATCCCAAGGAAATGAAAACATTAACTCAAAAAGATAGCACCCCCACGTTCATAACAGCATTATTTACAATAGCCAAGACATGGAAACAACGTAAGAGTCCACCAGTGGATGAACAGATAAAGAAGTTGTGATACACACACACTTACACACAGACACACAGACACACACAATGGAATATTATTCAGCCATAAAAAATGTGGAAATTCTATCATTTGTGACAACATGGATGAACCTTGAAGGAATTATGCTAAGTGAAATAAGTCAGATAAAGACAAATACTATGCGATTTCACTTATATGTAGAATCTTAAACAAACAAACAAACTCAATAGCAAAAAGCCATAGAAAAAGATCAGACTTGTGGTTACCAGAGGTGGAGGAAATTGGAGGAAGGTGGTCAAATGGTACAAACTTTCAGTTATAAAGTAAATAAGTACTAGGGATGTAATATACAACATGATGACTATAGCTAACACTACTCTATGATATAAAGGAACGTTGTTGAGAGGAAATCCTATGAGTACTCATCACAAGGAGAAAAAATTTTCCTTTTCTTTTTTCTTTCTTTTCTTTTTATTGTACCTATATGAGAAGATAGATGTTAGCTGAACCTACTGTGGTAATCATTTCACAATATATGTGAATCAAACCATCATGCTGTATGCCTTATACAGTGATGTATGTCAATTATTTCTCAATAAAACTTGAAACAAATTGTGAAATACAACAGATTTGTAAAGAATGCTTAAAACAAATACATAGCTTAATGAATCCTTATAATAAACACCCATGTATCCAGACAAAAATATAACATTGCCAGCACTCCAGAAGCCCCCTCTCCCAGGTTTCCCCTCTTTGCTAGAACATCCTATCATTTGGGATAACCACTACCCCAGATTTATTGGTAATTACTTCATATTCTTCTATCTAGTTTCCCCCCCCCTTCTTTCTAGTTTTGCACATAATTATATACCCCTAAACAATGCTGGTAAATTTTGCTTACTTTTGAACTTTATATAAACACAATTATACCACATGGATTCTTTTATTTCAGGCTGCTTTCACTCAATATTATATTTTTTAGCCTTTATCCATGTTGTTGCATGTAGCTGTACTTCATTCATTTTCAACCCTTTATAGTATTCCACTGTAGTGGACATTTGGGTTGTTTCTTGCTTGGGGTTACTACAAAAATGCCCCAATGAACATTCCTGTACATGTGTCCTGGTGCATACATACCTGAGTTTCTCTTGGCTGTATTCCTAAGAACTTCTGGCTCACAAAGTATGCATAGCTTCAACTCCACTAGCTACTACCAAACTTTTCGAATGTGGTTGTACCAATTTTTACACTCCTATAAGAAAAGGGGATCAACTTCTTAGAAACGAGACAAACTGTATCATTATTATTAATCATACATCTTTGTCTTCCAAAGCAGTATCTTCCTGAGCCAAGTGCTTCCTTATGGCAAATTCTAACCCACTGGCTCTCCTTTCTAGTTTCAGGTGGACTCAGAGTTTCTACCTCAGCATGACTTGTTACCATTAAGTGGATCACTGTTTCTCTTATATGTTACAAATTAGGTTCTTCCTTGGTAAAACTTGAAGATAACAAACTTTCTTTTATCATAGGTGATATGTATAATTGTTACATTTCAGGGTAGGTCAGTCCCTGCAGATGGTTGGTGTTTCTTGTTCTGTATACTACTGAGTTTGGGC
Organism: Physeter macrocephalus; assembly: GCF_002837175.3. Lineage (NCBI taxonomy): Eukaryota > Metazoa > Chordata > Mammalia > Artiodactyla > Physeteridae > Physeter > Physeter macrocephalus. The sequence goes on from NC_041229.1 coordinate 67,098,596, forward strand.
CTTTGAGTGGAAGGTTAAGAGCATGAAATCTGGAGCTGGACTGCCTGGGTTTGAATCCTCACTCTGTACTTTCTAACGGTATGATCTTGACCAAATTATTTCACCTCTCTGATTCTCAGTTTGCTCACTGATAAAATGAGAATAAATAAAATCACCTACCTCATAGGGTGACTATAGGGATTAAATGAGGTAATATATGGGAAGTACTTAGAACAGTGCCTGGCATTCTATTGTTTTGATATATATCCATTTCTGTTTTGTGGGCAGTAGTGGGGTTCTGAACATAGGCTGAAGTCAGAAGGAATTCAGGACCTGGCTCTGCTCTTTCCTGACTATGGGACCGTAGGCAAGTCATAGTACCTTCCTATACCTCAGTTCTTCACCTGTATAAACTGAGCTAACGATTGCTACCTTGTACAGGCGCCATGAGGATGAACTGAGATGGCAAATGCAAAATGCCAAGGGCTAAGTATTAGCGCAGTACATGGTGGTTGCTTCCATCTTAGCAGGTGGCAGCTACTTTTCCTGCCCTCAGATGCTGGGAGTGAACAGCTCCCGGGTCCTAAACCCTTAGCTCCTCTGCACTGACCAATGGGTGGCTGAGGAAACTGAGAATGTGTGGAGGTTAGGGTGGAGACCATGAAACTTACTCCCATTTATGTGTAGGTCTCTGGCAGTGTACACATAGCTGAATGAGACCCAGTACTTTCTAGAGGCTCAGATCTGGGGCACCCCAGTATGCTGGTAACTAACAGAATACAAGTACTTTGTCTGGAGAAAGGAATTTTCAGGGTGCTAGGGAGGAAATATCTATGTGAGTAGTCTTGCTGGAAGAAAAGGTTTTTAAGATGAGTCTCAAAAAATACGCATGTAGATGGGAGAAGTTGGAGAAAATATTGGTCGTGAAGAGCTTTGAATCCTAGGCCAAGGATTTTTTCCCTGAATTCAGTAAGGATTGGGAGACCTTGTATTGCCAGGTGGCTGTGAGATGGGAAATAGTGTCTGAAAGGTGCCCAGGTGTACTGGGCTAACCAACAGTGATTTAGAAACCCTACTGTCTGGCACTGCCATCAGACTCTATCTGGTGTATTTAGAAGATGATATTTGGAGAGAGATATGCCTAGTACAGTTGTAATGCCAAATTTTGTGTTTCCCTAACAAATTTCCCAAAACCAGCGTTAAGGTGTCTAGTCATTATTGTGACCTTCATTGTATCACCTTATTATTGCATGCAAACTAGATAGAGATAAACTGCATCGGTACCTGACTGTGGTGGTGGATACCTACACAAGTGAGAAAATTGTATAGAACGAAACACAGGCACACACAAATAAGTACAAGACTGGGGAAATGTGAATAAGATGTGGTGAATTGTATCAATGTCAATATCTCAATTGTGTTATTATAGTTAAGACATTACCACTGGTGAGAGAAATGGGGAAAATGAACAAAGGTTTTCTCTGTATTGTTATTTTTTACAACTGCATGTGAATATTTAATTCTCTCAACAAAAATTTCAATTAAAAATGCATTAGTAAAATTATGCTTTGTAGAAAATGTGCTGTCTCCAGTCACATTCCGCCTCCCTCAGTTACCCATATTTAGGGGATTCCTGGGGGCACACAAAATAGGCGGCATTATGTATCCTGGGGGCCCCAACTGGAAAAGACAGCAAAGTGCCCCAAGAAAAGAAGTCAACAGAACAGGAATTGCTTTGCTACTTCGATCTAACTGAAACTGCCGGTTACAATTACCCCAAATTTTAGACAGTTCTGCCACAGTGGGTCAGCTTTATCCAGCTGCTTTCTGATTTACCCACGGAGTCTACTATGTCACTTCAGCGTCACTACCTCCAAAGGTAGGGTAAAAGTTATTCTATGTGTACATGAAGTTTATTCCCCCCCCCACACCAAAAAAAAAGAGTGACGTGAAATTGCCGGATGTAGCATTTAAAAATTTAGGGAGTTTTTACCTGACCCATTGCTTTTGAAAATTACAACTCGCAGGGATGAGTGAACCCGATTTCTTTGGCGACTCGGAGGAGACTGTGTTAGCAGGGCAGCATTATTAGAAACTCTGCAATTATCCTTTCTTTGCTATGCTAAAGGTTTCCCTTTCCAGCAGTAGGGCTGACTTCGACTTGAATGAGAGCCCTGAACTTTTATAAACTGAAAAAGAGGGGAAGACATGGCAGGCTGGGAATCCGGCCCCGGGAAGGCGTCCACCGCGCTGTGAACAACTACGTGAATTTCCAAAAGAGAAACTTCTCTTCCCCACACTTGCAGACTTCCGCCGAGTCCAGGAGCGCTCCAAGCGGCCGCCCGAGCTTCCGCGTCCCCGGACAGGGAAACTGAGGCAGGGCAGGAGCGGCGCGCGCATCTCCGGCCTCGGCGCCCGCCCCAAGGAAGGAACCCAGGATTCCAGAGTTCTCCGCGCCGCGTAGGCTCCTCCGAGGCGCCCTCCCCCCGGTCCGCCCCGCCCAGCTAGGGACAAAGCCCGGAGCCCGCGCCGGGAAGGGGCAGGGCGGCTCCCGCGCGCTCCCCGCTCCCCCGTGGGCGCGAGACTCCGCCCCGCCGCCCCTCCTGAGGGAGTCCGCGCGCGCCCCAACGGCTAGGCAGCCGAGCCGTGCCCGCCCCGAATCCCCATGACGTCACCGGCGGTGGCAGGCCCCGCCCCCGGCCCCGGGCGGCAGGCCGCATGACGTCACCGAGGCCCCACCCCTCCGGAGCGAGTTCGGTCCTGGCGTTCATTTCATTCCTGTCCTCATTCCGAACATTCTTAGCATCGTTCGCGCCGTGCCGCGCCGCCCGAGCCGAGCCGAGCCTCTGCAGCCGCCGCCGCGGCCCCGCCGCCCGCCGCGGGCGCCCACCAAGCACTTTGCAGACTCGCTTCCACCCTGCGGGCCAGTCCGCGCGGCGGGGCCCGGGCTCGGGGCGGCCGCGTCCGGGGACAGGCCATGCAGTGAAGCCCCCCCACCCCGTCCACCTTTGCCCGGAGCCGCGGGCAGCAGCCCAGTACGTCCAGCCGGCCCCGGGGCAGGAGCGGTGCTAGGCGGGGGGGGGGGTGGCCCAGCCCGGGGACCGGGAGCCGGGCTCCGAGCTGAAGGCGGGGGAAGCGGCGCCGAAGTTTGCCTCGGACTCGCCGGGCGCTGCGGCAGCTCCCTTCGCCGAGGTAAGTTGGCGCGCGGGGCTGATGCTGGGTGCGGGGGGCGCGCGGGGAGCTGGGGGCCCGCGGCGTCCGGCACGGGCCGCTCTCTCTTTCTCTCCGGACTCTGCTTTGTGTGCGGCGGGCGGGCGGGCACGCGGAGGGTCGGGGCCGGGCCCCTGCCCCCGCCTCCCCGCGCCCCTTCAAGGTGAGCCGCCGGGCGCCGCCGGGCGCCGCCGCGGGAGTTGCCGGGACGCCAAGTTGGGCCGCGCGCTGCGGAGCCCGCGCGGCAACAGGCGGCCCTGGAGGCGCCAGGCCGGCCGCGCCCCCCGCGCCCCCCTCTCGCGCCCGTCTGCCTGCCCGCGCGCACACGCACACACCCTCGGGCAGTTTCCACGTTTTTCTCGGGGAAGTCAGAAGTTAGGAGCGAGCGCGGGCTGGGAGAGCCGCCGGCGCCTCCAGGGAGCCCGAAGCCGGCCCGATCCCCCCACCGCGCCTCCCCAGCCGCCCCAGGCGCCTGGGCCCCCCGAGGCCGGCCTGGGGGCTGCGCCGACTTGTGCTGCTGGCGGGGTTTCGCTCCTTCTTCTCAAAGATGAAAGGAGGCACGGTGGTCTTTGCCGCTTCTCCAGGACTGTTGCTGCCGCCGCCGCTGCTTCATTGCACATTCAAGTGGAAAATTTTCAGGAGTCAGCAGAAACATTGTGTCCAAAAAAGACTGAGTCGCAGTTACCACCAAACCCTGGAGGAGACTCTCCCTGGAAAACTTCCCTTCGGTAGGAAATACTGGGGGATTCGTTTGTTTATTGGAAGAGAAATGATCCCCAGGAGGGGAGAAAATCAGGGTGCATTTCTGCTCTTTGTTCGTAGCAGCAACATTTGTTTTGTTCTAAAGTCCAGAGGCCCGCTTTAAAGAAAGTTCAACTTCTATGAGTTTCCTTTTTTTCTTTTTCTTTTAATGTGTTTTTATTTTTTTTTTTAAGCCGAAGCAACATTTTAAATGAGTTGAAAACAATGGAGGGGCTCACACCTCCCTTCTTTTTCTCCCACGTAAATAAATAAAATCCAGATCATAATTTTCTTTGCTTTTTAATTGTCTTTTTAAAGATTTATTTAAAGTTGAATGTCACTGTATAAAAATATTTATGAAACAATGAAATACCAGCCACCAGCATTTCTCAGGAGGCTTGTTAACTTCTCAGAAGCAAGTGGCTGCCTGTGATTTGCAGAAATGAAAATTGACCTCAGTAAGCACTGGAAACTTAGAGACAGATGATGTTCCAGGAGCGGGTAATGTAAAAAGGCCGTGTTTTAAAAACAGTGCTTTGGAGGAAGCCCAGGTCCTGGCACAGAAAGGTCTGCAAAACCTATCAGATTTCAAAATATTATAGTTTAAAAAATATATGTATTAAAAATGCTACAGATATTGCAAATGAGTAGAACACTGTCAGTTCTGGACAACCACGTGTTTCTTCCTCCCTGCCCTTTGCCTTGATTGTTTCTGGAAGTTTAGGTGGTCTGATGGCTTGGGGTGTGCTGAGTGCCTGCAGGTGGTTACCTGAATAGACAGATCCCTTCAGGAAGGAAGTGATCCCGCTGCGTTGTCCGAGCAGGGAGTGGGCTCTGTTCTCTAAAGCTTGCAGTGAATTTTGGCTGGTGTTTTATGCATGGGGGCTTGTCTGCCAGGGTACTGTGAGGTGGTTTCGGGAACAGACCTCAGGCTGTGCCAGGTGCTTCATCCTTTCACTATTGGGTTTGTGCCCTTATGTAAAATAGCAGGATCTTTGAGCCCCAAGTACATCTGAATGCTTGTAAGGGCCAGACTTAGACCCAACTTTGGTAAGAATCTTTCCTTTTTAGATGGAAATAGTAGAATCAATTACAGAGTGACTCAGGAAAGACAAATGGATTAGTTGAACCTTTGTCAACAGTGAGGTTTTGAATTGTTGATTGTTTTTTAGGGGAAAGGCTTATTTTTCTAATCTCACTGTTCCCATAAATGGTCACAGATATTTTTGTTTAGTATTTCTTTCTATGTGCAATTCTGTGTTGGACTCTCAGGTTTCAGGTTTTAAACAGTTTACACTTCTTTTATTTGTTGTTGGTGTAAAAGAATGAGCTGATAAGCTGCATCCATTACTGGTTCTTGCCTATGGTATAAACATGCCCATGTAGACCATTTTATTTTTACATTAATGATTAAGTATTATTTGATTTGCAGTTTTAGGAGAATATCAGACTACCTTTCCTTCCTTCCTCCCTTCCTAACTTCCTTCCTTCCTTCTTTCTTTCTCTCTTTTCTCTCTCTCTCTTTTTACAAGTTTGAAATAAAACCAGTGTGACACTTTGCCTTGACTGTAAGAGTAAAAAATTATTAAAGGAAAGAATTTTTCTGTAGATTTCTCCTCTGTGTGATGTTTTATAAAGTAACAAATAGAACTCCATCCAGGAAACATGGCTGAGAGAGATTATTGGAGGATTTTTTTCTTCTTCTTTTCCCAAAACATAAACCAGGACTCACCATGGCATATACTTAATGAAATTTAATTTAAAGAAGGAGGACACGCTAACTTAGTTTGAGCCAGACTGAACTGAATTTCTCACCAAGAGGTGCTTCCTGGCATTGTGGTGCAGTGTGTGCCTAGGCCCCAGCAGCAAATTAATCATATGTATGTAAGGGCTGCTGGTGGTAGGGGGTTGGGGGGCAGCCTGGGGAAAGTGAGCTTCCTCCTTTCTTCTTCTCTGCCCCTCCCCCTCTTTTGCTTTATATAGAAAGAATTCTATATTCACATACTCAGGGCACTGGTACCCCCACTTTTTTTTTGGAAAAAGGACAAGCAAGTCATAAGGAAAAAAATGTTCGGGTTTTTTGCTGCTTGAGTTTCAGTCATTTATAAACAATTTTGAATTTTGCTGGCTCTGGCAATACAGGACAGCAAAAGTATAAGAGGGTAATTCTTAATGGGAAAATTTGGTGGAATATACTTGCATTGATATGGGGATCTAGATCATATTTGTTGTCACATTTTCAGTAGAAAAATGTGTAACGGCGACAGTTCGAGAATGTACATCCCAAATGTTAGATAGGCCTTTGGAGGAATGAGCTGTGCCGTTAACAATATTTTAAGGTTTCTTGCTTCTGAAATGGATTGACCTGTCATACATGGCGGTGGGACAAGAGTTTGTGCATCTGTGGGGTTACTCTTCTCTCTAATCTCTTGTGTTAATTGTGAGCATAATTATACTGCCTGCAAATGATAATTGTAGTGTCTTATCTCTCAAAAGGTTGGTGCAAATAACTGTGTGTATGATCCCATGTATGTAAAGTGACCGTGCTCACATACAGACAGTAGGTAGATAACACTTTTAAGCTTGTATTTTAGGCATTTTATCTTGTTTCCAATAAAGAGGTTGCGAAAGGAGAGAAAAATATTGCGGATTGAAAGCTGTGCTTAGAAGTTGGATCTGTTTAGTGATAAAACTTTTTGGTTTTTTTCCAAAGACTGAAGAAAACTGGCCTGAGCAAGTGTCCAGCTTTCTCTGTAGAACTGCAAGGAAATCAGAGCCCACCTTTCTGTTGATAAATGCGGGCATTACAGCTTCCTCTTTTGAGTTCAGAGACTGGAACTGCAGAGTGCTAATGGCCTACTTCTGAACTCGGCAAGAAAAGTATATTGTAAGCTTTGACAGACTCAGGCTGTGCTGCTGGGCTATTGGGGACTGACCGATGACTGGAGTAATCTCTTACAGCTGCGTGGCGCTTTTTCTTATTTTATCTGTAGAAGCCACAGATTACACTGTGGTGTTTAAGTTAGATCCCAAGTCATGTTTGAACAGTATCAGTGATATATTTTATTTTCTTGTTCACGAAGGTGATAAAATCAACTAATTCAGGTCCATCCTAAGCACTTAATGTTTCAGGGTTGGGCTTTTTGACAAATACTAATTTCGACCCCCTTGTATCGCAATTACTGAATACTGCTGAAATCAGGGAAGTTTGGGGCCTTCCCTCTTCTGGGGTAGTTTGTGGAATGCTAGAATATTTGTATCTAAATACTTGGAGTGTTTTTTTTATGTGTTTTGTTTTTAAATTTTATTTATTTTTTGGCTCTGTTGGGTCTTTGTTGCTGCGCGCGGGCTTTCTGTAGTTGCGGGGAGCCGGGCTACTCTCCATTGCAGTGCGCGGGCTTGTCATCGCAGTGGCTTCTCTTGTTGTGGAGCACGGGCTCCAGGAGTGTGGGCTCAGTAGTTGCAGCACGTGGGCTCAGTAGTTGTGGCTCATTGGCTCTAGAGCGCAGGCTCAGTAGTTTTGGCACATGGGCTTAGTTGCTCCACTGCATGTGGGATCTTCCTGGACCAGGGCTTGAACCCGTGTCCCCTGCATTGTCCCATGGATTCTTAACCACTGTGCCACCAGGGAAGCCCATTTGGAGTGTTTCTGCATGGTTTTTTTTTTTTTTTAAACTTTTATTACCAAGCTTCATTTCCTATAAATCCTACTTGATGCTTTTCTCCTGTTTCCCACCCTGTTTTAAATTTATTTATTTATTTATGGCCGTGTTGGATCTTCGTTTCTGTGCAAGGGCTTTCTCCATTTGTGGCAAGCGGGGGCCACTCGCTATCGCGGCCTCTCTTTTTGCGGAGCACAGGCTCCAGACGCGCAGGCTCAGTAATTGTGGCTCGCGGGCCCAGTTGCTCCGCGGCATGTGGGATCTTCCCAGACCAGGGCTCGAACCCGTGTCCTCTGCATTGGCAGGCAGATTCTCAACCACTGTGCCACCAGGGAAGCCCCTGCATGGGTTTTTATTTGTTTCAAAGCTGTGGGGAGTTGAGAGTTTTCAGTGTGTAAGATTGTCATCATAAGCTTCCTCGACACTCTCCCTTGTTTGAACTCACAGTGGAAATCCAACCATTTCTTCAGATACATTCGGGCTTTGTAGTGGTGCAGCATAAGAGAATTTTGAAATGTGTATTTATTTTAGTCAAAGCAAATGGGTTTTCAGGAGTGTTTCTTACTGGGTGGGTCGCTTTCAGCTCTTAAGTTCTCCTTTTGTCCACTGGCTTTTTGCATGGTTGGGAGGATTCTCTGAAAATACTTTCCATAGTCTGGGAGTCCTGCCTGGCTAACTGTGAAACCACTGGTCTCTCTTCTGATTGGATAAGGGGTGGGGGGAGTTCCTAAGAGGCTGTCTTTTCTACTTTTGTGGCAGGCCCAGGGAGGAAGGCTCTATCCTGGCTGTATTGCCGCTAACCCCCCAGTATTAACTATCCTGATGCAATGCTTCCTGACCTTTTCACATTAGTTTTTAAGGCTGTGTCCTAGGATTTCATTAATGGTTTTAGTATGAGGAGCAGGGCCCAGCATTGGAAAAGGGGTTTAAAAGAAAAAGCCAGTTTATTGATGAACAAGTTAAGCACCACCATTGTCTCCATTGGGAAATTCTGGTTGCTTTGAGGCATCTGACAGGTTTAGATGTACGTGTAAAGTGACTGAAACATTATTGGCGGGGGTAGATACAACAATGGCGAGTGCTGTTGTTTTTACATATAAACTGAAAAACTTCTGCTAATGGTGGGAAATGTTAATTATGTGAGAACATATTGAACTTATATTCTCTGGCATGAACTTTTAAAAAAAATGCATGAACTGTGCTGCTTTTTTATAAGCACAGCTTTCTAATTATCATAATTCAGTTCAGCTCCGCTCTTGGATGGAGTTCAAGTGCAATCTCAATTTAACTTGAAAGGAGGTTTTTTTTTTTTTTATTTTAACTGAGAATGTTTAAGAAAATTTGAAAAGTTCATCCAAGAATGTTGTCTGCTTAGGTGTGGTTAATTGGGGGGATGAAATGAGTGGCTTTCTGTAATAGTTAATTAGATCTGAATATTAGGAAAGAGGCTTTTTTTTTTTTTTTTTGCTTTGTACTGTATCCAAACCTGCATCTTGTGCTTTTTTTCATAACCAGATGCTATGTGTTGTTGAGTTCTCTTTGAAAACCAATGTCTTTTCCCTGATAGTAAACTAAATAGATATTCTGTTACCATCAATGATATAATCTCTGCAAAGATAGGAACCTGTTTTGAGAGAGTAGAAAGAAAGAAATGCAGAACTCTTATGAATTCATTTGCCAAAAATCACTGTTAATCTTCTATACCACCCAAGACTTTAGAAGGTGATATCCTTATGTGGTCATACTTAATGGCATTTTGTAAAGGGAGTCATCTTTGACAGCATTCATTCCAGTGTCCTTTACATTTTCTATGACCTTAGTGTCTTTTCAAAAAAGAAAAAGTTAGTGAAGCCCAGGCGCCAAATCCTCTGTGGAATCAGTTTTAATTGGAAGAAAGAACATCTTCAGCTGGACCTTCCGACTTTCGTCCAGTCTGACTTCTGCTAAAATGCAGACTTCTGCCCGCGGAAACCAAATGACTTCATTTGCTCTGGCACTTAAGAGTCGAATTCACTTCCCTGGTGGTGAAATAAAAGGAGCCAAGTGTTTTAAATAGCCACTCCCCGAGTCCCGCCTGCCCGAGTGTTTTGAGAAAAGCGCATTGTCTGCTTGCAGCTCTAGCTGGGAGCTGGCCTGCCTCTCCCTCCCCCCAACCAGACAGCTCCGTTTCTGAAGTTGACATCTGGTTTTCTCTCTGTTCACCTGATGTATACCCACACACGTGCACACATGCGGTGTGCACGCATGTGTCCTGCAGGTAACACAGGTCTTTGACATTGAATGTGTGTATGTTTCAAGTCACTCCTGGGATAGGGGGAGGCTCACAGCTAATAGCACAAAATAAAATGTAAACACAGTAGCCACCCCACATGCCGCTGCTACTGGGTTTCTGTCCGATGGTGCTTTCTGGGTAGGCGTGCCTATTGTTGTGGCAGCAACAGGCGGCAGAAGTTGGGGCACCATATGGCGGATGTGGGCCTCAGATAAGCTGTCTGGTAATTTAGCTCATCAATAGCATTTTGATATGCTTCATTTTCAGATCACCCGTCACCGGGGCTGGGGGGTATCTTGGGGGCTGATTCCGAAACAGTTGAAACCTCTGTGAGCCAATGCTTCCTTTGGTGGAATCTCTTTCAGCCCTTTCTCCTTTTCATTTCAAAACTTTTGGGAGACAATGGCGGTTGGTAGGAGTTAGAAAGAGCTACATCAGCTGAGGGAACCTTCAACCCCATCTTGAAATCTGGAATGCTTAGAAGACCTCATCAGGTATTTCCATTGACAGAAAAGCAGAAAACAAGCTATTTAATAGCGTTACATAGTGGCAGAGCCAAGAAATTCCCATAATTCAAAATTTGCTTTTGTTCTAAATACTGGGAGGATAAGACCAATATGGTTCTTATTTTGACAAAATGTTTCTAGTTTTGTTGTGCATTAAAAATACCTCCCTAATTTTCTTCCACCTTTCATCAAGTGCAAAAATGATTAATTTCTATGTAACTGAAAATCAGAGGAAGTATTATCTATGATTCGGAGGCAAAAAGCAGCTTCCTTTATGACTAGGAATTCTTAAAGAGGGAAATGCTTCTAGAACATCTCTACTCATGTTCAGTGAAGCTGAAGCAAAACTAAAATCTCTGCCACTGGTGAATCGACCGGGGGACTCCTGCCTTGAGTTGCTGGGGCCAGTTCAGGGATTCTGCACATAGTAGGTGGATTAGTGGAAATTTCATGATGTGCATGCCCATGTGCTTATCAGCCATGTGAATCTCATTCAGCAAACACTTGTGTCCCTGATGTGTGCCAGGCACTGGGGAAGCCAGGGTAAGACTGTCTGTCCCTTTCCCCACCCAGCCTCTCTGCACAATCTCAGTCTCCTTTCCAGGCCTCCCGCCTTTTGAATTTGGGGTTTCTAATTCTTGCTACACAGATCTGTTTACATGGCTAATGCAGGATGGTTCTGACTCAAACCCAGGGCAGCCTCTTTCCATGCCTGTCCTCGGGAGTCTCTGCCTCACCAATGATTCCCGCCTGAGCATGTGCATCACAGCCTCCATGGAGCTTTCCACAGACTGGGTATCAGCCCTGGAGCCTTAGGAGGGCTGGGATAGTTGCAGTGTTTCTGTATTTCTAAGAGACCCTGACTCTTTATGGAATTCACTAAGATCTTTTTGGTTGGTTTTAAAGATATGGCTACACAAAAATGCGCAGGAGAAGCAATACAGTGAGCAGAACCTCCTTCTCCGTGCTCAGCACACATCTGTTACCCCTTGGGAAGGTAGCAGTTGTTTCCAGATGTGATTATAGAGGTGAGCCTCAGGCTCCCTGGCAAGGGGTTTGAGGACTAATTCTTGCCTGGCTGTTTGCAGAGGTAGTTTTCATTTCTGAGTAGTGGGGATGTTCATAGAGGGTCTCACGGGGTGCACCTTGATATTGCAGAGTGAGGGCGTAAGAAGGGTGATCGTGACAGCATCCCAGAGATGAGCATGGTTTTTGCTGCTGATAAACCATACTCGGCTTTTTATTCTTTCCTTTATTCTCTCTTCCTTCCACCTTAGGCACTTTGAAATCTAGGGGCTCCCAGTTTTGCATAGAACTGTTACATTGAAACATTTGCAGGGGTTACTGTGTGGCAGGGATTTGGTGATCAGCCAAGGGTGGTCAATGAATGTCCATCAGTAAAACACCCCTGCAGAGTTTCCAATTTAGCAAGGGAAACAGGCATGTGAAGAGATTAAAGAGATCATCACAATCCAGCGGGGAAGCTGTGTTTTTCATATTTCATGAGTTCCAAGGTGCAGTTTTTTTCCTTCATATTTGAACATTTCGGAATTAGGATGTGTCCTGCAATCATGGCTGGCCAGGTGGTAGTCATGACCCATGATGTGGTTGCGTACACTCATCACAGCCTGCAGAACAAATGCAGTGGAGAGGAAGAAAATTCCAGAGTCAGTCGCCAAGCATTCCTAAGAATATATTTGATGTCGCCAGTGCTCTTATTGACACAGAGGGCAGTACTGTGTGGAAAAGCATGGATGTTGATCTCTCTGAGAAGTTGTTTTAGTATATCTTACCCACTTTTGTTTGCTTACATAGTTTCCTTTTTATATCTGCATAAGATTGACATATGATAAAGTTTCAATATTTATAAAATACAGTTTCTAAGTGATAATGCTGTGCTCTGGCAACGTGTTTCGCAACAGTATTTCTTAGAAATAAAATCATACTGCATTTAACAATCACTGGTGTCTTAGAGTTGATGAAATGTTGATGAAATATGTTTGCATCTCTTTCCAAAAGGATCTGGGAGATTATACATCATTGACGGGTTGCTTTGAGGGAGTGGATTGGGAAAGGGAGGGGCTTTCGTTTTTACACATTTGTAGTTTTCAGGAACATACATTTTCTTAGGTAATATCAGAATAAAGGGGAAAAAAAAATCCAGTGGGGTAAGTGTTCATGATATATCCAAAGAGTTGTGTTGCCCAGTGGTGGGGACTAAGGAAACCTTTGTAGAGGAAGTGATGTTGGAATTGGGCCTTGAAGGGAAAGCGTTTTTTTTTTAATTTTATTTTTTTGGCCATTTGCTGTTTTGGGATTAGAGTGGGACTAAGTTGTTAAGTAAACAAACAGCTCCCCCACCCCCTAAATACTCTCCAGAGTAATGAACTCAACCCTAAAATACTAATAAAGAAGTTTCGTTGCCAGTTGTGAGCCAGTATAGATCTAAAACTTGGCTATGAACAGTTAATGAAAGAAGCAAAAGGGAGGGAGGGGACTGGTTGTGGGGAGCTGGAAGCTTCCTGATTCTGGTTTGGAAAAAGGCAGGATAATAACATAGGTTTAAAGGCACAGATTTGGAGTGGGACACACCTCAGTGGGACTCTTGGCTCAGCCACACTTGATCTGTACCCTTGGACAAATTACTTCCTCTCTGAGCCTCAGTGTCCCCATCTGTACATTTTAATAGAATGCCTCCTGTGTGCCCAACACATAATACATGCTCAGCAAACAGCAGCTTCATGTGCTGTCTTGTACACCAGGTCTCCCTGGATTTCCTGCCAGGTCAGCCTGGACGTTGACTCTCGAAGAACACCCGAGGCTGAAGCAGTTGCTAAGAAGAGCCAGACTTATGGTCTCAGGCAAATGATTGAAATCCAGGAGAGGTGAGGCATCCCATAAAGTCCTAGACCATTTATCTCTTTGAACCACACTTCCCCGATTCATAAAGTAGAGGAAATCATCAGTGAATACGCAATATCTGAGGTCATTCCTTGCCAAATGGTAATACCAGTTAAATGGGAATGCTTCCAAAGATGGGTAGCATGGTGCACCTATATCCACTGGAAAGGAAATGTCTTCCTTAGGTTCTTGCTTGGAAGCCACTCTCCCAATTTTGGGATTGGGTTCTGAAAGTTCTTTTCCAAGGTGTTTGTATGGAACTCATCTTTTCATAGAGAAGCTATGCTCAAGGCCCTGGACCTGTTTGGTAAAGCCATTATTGAGGAATCCCTGCTGGAGTTATGAGGGCATCAACTCTGGGTGTGAGAGAACAAGAGGCAGAGTGGTACCTCCCCCTACCTTTGCTGGCCTAATCGTACCTCTTAACCTGTTTAGAGGCAGGCTGCTTAACTTCTCTGTGCCCTCAGTTTCCTCATCTGGAAAATGGGCTGGTGTGTTACCCTCTTTGAAGGGCTGTGATAATATGTAGATAAGAGCTAGCTCAGTAGGCTAGAGCTGCAGGTGTGACTGCTGTCAGACTCATCCTGTTCCTCCAAGTACTCCAAGCTCTGGAGTTAAATCTCTGCCCCTCTCATCAGATTCCTTTCTCTGGGCCTTTAATATAATTCAAATAATAATTCACACTCATGTGTGAATGGCAGACCGTCCCTCTGCCAGTATATTTGCATATTTTAAGAGAATGTTTGTTAGTCCAAGATGAGTGTCTAAGTTGGGTTAGTACTGAGGTACTTCCTGGGTAGATGAGCTGAATCCTTTCTGGATGCTGGTGGGTAGAAACCTGTGTTTTCAAAGCCAGAGGCCCTAAGCTGGTCTTGCTCCACTTGACACCCAGGTACACTTCAGGGTGTGTCCATGTCCCCGTGTTTTCAGAGCGGGGCCACTCCCAGTGACTGGTTTGAGCAGTTAAGACTGCTTTGTGTGAGCCTAGGCTGAGGACCACCTGCATTTTTGCTCATGTCTTCTTAACCAGTGTATATAGAACTGTGTGTTAATCTGGTTTCCTAGTTTAAATTAAAAATTGATTTTAAAAGTTGTTAAGAGAGATGAGTAGACTAGTTGGAAAATAAAGGCTTTTAGAGGCAGGCAGACTGATAGTTGAAGAGGGGAGAAAGGTAGATTTTTAAAAAATGGTTTACAACCTGTGAATCTACTAAAAGTCACTGAATTATACTTTTAAAAGGATACGTGAATTATATCTCATAGAAAAAGATGAAGCACGGTACTCCCAGCACTCACACAGTGAGTACATTTGTTTTGCTGGTCAAGTGATTTAAAATTGATATTCAGAGCAATGACCTAATAATAAGAGTTTACATCTCTGCTAGTTTACTGGTGTTAGTGCGGAGCCTAAAGATATCCATTAGAAGTGTCTACAGTGGAAGGTTTTTTTTACTTAGAATAACTTCAGTAATGTGGGATGACTTGCTCCTTAATGATAAACGTTGACTATGTTAACTGCCCGTATGGCTTACAGTTTAAACAGCCTGTGAACTAAATCATAAAAGATAAATAAACTAGGAGATCACGAGGGAGAGAGACCTGGAAGGCACGTGAGGCCACAAGTTAAGTATCGAAACTGATTTAAGTTGATTTAAGATGGGGAAAAGTTGAACTCAGCATAGGTTAATTTATACCTCGAGTTTCAGGTTCTACTCTGCCCATTTTCTTCTTTTTTCTTTTTTTGTTTAACGTCTTTATTTGGAGTATAATTGCTTCACAATGGTATGTTAGTTTCTGCTGTATAACAAAGTGAATCAGCTATACATATACATACATCCCCATATCCCCTCCCTCTTGCGTCTCCCTCCCCCCTGCCCATTTTTTTTCTTAATTTTAACTTTTAATTTATTGCTGGGTCCTCCTACCAGATGCGCACTGTCTTCCTCATAATGACTGTTTGTGGTAGTTTTTATCCGCTTGTATTTCTAAAGGATTGTTCTCTACCATTCCTTGTGGCTGGGTAACTTCTGGCCTGGTGCAGTCCTGGTTTGGGCTGCTTGTGGCGCAGCCCTTAATCGCGTCCTCTTTTACTGTCAAAATGTCCCAGTTTGGAAGATAAGTGTTATGGTCATCCTACGAATACGAACTGTTGAGGAAACTGGCTGACTCCCTTTAATTAAGCAGAATAGAGAAAAATCTCAAGCAGGAGACTTTTGAGGTGCCCTGATATTGAGCTCATAACAGTGTTATTCTTGGAGCATCCCAGGCTGTTTCTGAGCTTCAATAGAGGGGAGTTTCAGAGAACAACTTTTCCTATAAACCTGTGCTAGTTTCAGCCAAATTGTTTCAAACCCTCTGCTATTCTGTGGATCAATTCATAACGAATTAAAAAAACAATGTCTCATCATTCATGGGAATGATTCAGCACTGGTTCATTTCCTTTCGGACTTGCAAAGTTCAATTTAGAAGTTTTTCCCAGTGGAATTCTGAAAGCTTTGTACTGTGTGAAATTTGGGGATTTCAGATTACAGATTTTAAAACCTGTAGTCTTGGCACTCTTGACATTCTTAGTTTCAAACTTGCTTATCTTTGTTGTTTGGGAGACTGTAATGATGTCCTGTGATGTGTCGAAATACATTGGACCTGGTATCCACAGGGGATTGGTTCCAGGACCTCTGCGGATACCAAAATCCTCGATGCTCAAGTCCCTTATGTAAAACGGTGTAGTATTTGTATATAACCTACACACATCCCCCAGTATACTTTAAATTATCTGTATAGATTACTTATAATACCTAATACAATGTAAATGCCATGTGAATAGTTGTAAATACGGTGTAAATACTAAATGTGAATAGTTACCAGCTTGTGGCATATTCAAGTTTTGTGTTTTTTTTGAACTTCCTGGAATTTTTTTTTTTCTCAAATATTTTCGATTCAAGGTTGGTTGAATGTGGATTTGGAACCTGTGGATACAGGGGGAAAGTGGAGTGGAATCTTAGAAATTTTAGTACTTTGCCTAAAACCAAAAATAATCGTAACAACCCTGCTCAATTCCAGGTGATTCTTTGAACAACGCTATTCATTTAGTTATTTTATCACGTGCTTTAGGCAGTAACTTGGGCAGGTGTTCCGTTTGAAAGAATGGCTTCTGGCCTTTGCTGCTGAGAATTGGGAGAACTGTTTCCTTGTTGGGGTGGTTCACTGGGAGAAGGCATTTGAGGGTCTTCCCAGGGCTGGGGTCTTGGTCCCTCCACTTCCAGCTGTGTGGTTTGGGTAGCCCTTGGTCTTGGCTCTCCCTGTGACCTTGGGCAAGTCACTTGAAAATCTTTGCTTTGCCTTTCTGGGAAGATGATCCAGCCTGCTTTTGAGCTGAGCTTTAGATTAAAGAGATAAAATGTGAGAGCCTTAGGCCAAAAGGTCCTGGAGCAGTGTTGTTATCTGAGTCATCCCGTCCACAACCCCACACTCCCTTCCCAAAGCGGTTTTATGGAGGAGGAGCAGCACTGCTGAATCTATTCCATAACTCTTCTCTCAGTTGTGCTAATTCCCAGGCCACCCTGGGAGAATTTGGATAAGAAAGGAAGGCTGACAGGCCAGGTTCTGTCTTAAGCCCATTCTTCAGCATTACCTTAATTTAAACCTGAGAGCTTTATTTGTGGTTGAAGAAGCTGAATCTCAGAGAGGTTTAGTAACCTGCCCAAGGTCACACAGCCAGTGCAATGGGGACCAAAATTTGAAGCCAGTTCCTAGATCTGTGTGACTTCACGGCTGCCAGGCTAAAAAAGACTGCATATTAAGTCACCTGTGGCATTTGAATGGTGTTTAGATTGTGACATTGAAACAAAGGTAGACTTCCCCTCTTTTGGTGTATCTGTGCAGAAAAGGCAGACTACTGAATACTTTATTTTGTTTTGTGTTCTTGGTGGCCCATTTTACTCTATTTTCAAAACAAACCTGTGGCTAAGGTCCTAAGATGTTAGGTGTGACCCACTCAAGCCTTTCCTAGGGGAACTGCCCCACCCTAGTCGTTCATCTTCTTGAGAGGGGGCAGGATTCACCTCCCCCCTTTGGTGTCAGTCTTTAAAGACTGTGGGGACCCAGAACGCCTCACCACTCAGACTGCTTATATGAAAATGAGAGGCTATCTGGGGGCTGGGTTGATCTAAACTGCTCTATAGTTGTGTTGGGGGCTCTGGCAAGAAGCTTCTCTGGTTTGGAAGCCTGGAACTGGACCTGCCAGTTTATCTGGTTTTCCTTTGGAATGTGCTCTTGTTGGCCTGCAGGCAGAGTAAGTTAGCCCCCTCTACCACCCTGAAGGCCTGGATATGGAAATGCCTTCATGTTGGGGGTAGGGTTTTTAGGTAGATGACCTTTGGGAGTACTTGGGAACTAGGGAGATGGGGTGAATTTCTCCCCTCCCCACCCAGGTGACCAGCTGGAAAATATGTTTTAGGCAGTGATGTGTGATGGACAGTGGCAGGGCAGAAGGGAAAAGAGAGTTAACTGCTTTCTTCAGAGCCCTTAATAATCAGGTCTCTGAAATAGACATCAGGGACTTTGAAATGGGATTGCTAATGGGGTTGCTACCCATCTTTGATGTCATGGTTGGTTTTTAGTGGAAGGTTGGGGGATAGTTGATACTGTCTTACTCTTGCTGACTCTGGGCCAAAAGGGGTTGGGGCACTGATGGCCAGTTTCTAGGACTTGTGCTCCTGTCTTCACCTCCTTCCCTGTACTGGTTTGCCCCCTTCTTAGAGTTGTCATATATTTCCCAGTGCCTTTTGGGTACCTCTGCTGTTGGCCATTTTGGTGTTGCCCTAACGTTGTGTAGACCTCTCTAGTGCTATATATATTAAGCAAATATAAAAGCATGGCTTTGAAGTCAGACCTGGGTTCCAGTCCCAGTCCTGCTTATTGGCTGAGAGGTCTTGGGGAAAATGATATAATCTCTCTGGGCCTCTGTCTCCTTATCTGAAAAATGAAAATAAAAAGAATAAGTAAAATATGATGGAATATGGCAAATGGCCCACAGTGAGCTTCTCCATTGGTTGCCCCAACCCATTCTGAAGTCTCCTGCTTCCTTTGTCCTCCAGTTTCTGTCCAAGATCCTGAGGGTTTTGTCCTAACCAGAATGGACCAGTCTGACAGGAGCTCATTTATTTGCTTTTCCATCTTCCTCCTTTGGGTTTAGTTTTAAGCTTTTTTCCATCTTCCCTTCTTGCTGGATTTCCTGCTCTGTTGTTTTTCTCTCTTCAGACAATTTCCCTTTTGCTTTCATATTTTCACACACACACAGCCACACAGACACACACACATGCCATCCACTTTTTTCACCCTTTCTCCTCTGCTTTTATCTCTTTGAGATCTTAAAGAGACTGCCCCTTCAGTTTCCTAGGTTTCATCAAAAATGGTCATCAGCAAAGCACCACTTCTTGATTCTGCTGTCTTTCCCGTTGGAGAGCATCGGATCTCTTGACTTAGGGAGTTACCGGCACTTCCGGTAACTGTTTTGAAAAGACATAACTCATCCTGATTCTCATTACATTTTTGAACTTGTGGAATTACATACATTTCTTCCACTTACCTGTTTGACCTTGGGCAACCTCTTTATTTTTTTTGAACCCCAATTTCTCACCTGTAAAATGGACATAGTAGTGCCTTTCTCATGGGTTATAGTGAGGGTTAGCGCTATGCCTGGCAGAGTGTCTCATTAATGTTATCTGCTGATTATAATTACGGCTGTGATTACATCACCCAGTAGCCATGACTTAGAGTGCCAAGTAGCTCTTCTCTTAGCATCTTTCTGTCTTTTTGAAGGAGGGGGACAGGAGCAGTGCCTTATTTTTATTTATTTTATGCTTTCAAAATTTTTATTATGAAAAGTTCAGTATAGAAGAGGGCAGTGAACATCCCTGGACCATCATGACTTAGCAACAATCATCACCCCATGGCCATTATTTTTTTTTTTTTTTTTTTTTTTTTTTGCCGTGGCCTCTCCCGTTTCAGAGCACAGGCTCGGGACACGCAGGCTCAGTGACCATGGCTCACGGGCCCAGCCGCTCCTCGGCATGTGGGATCTTCCCGGACCGGGGCACGAACCCGTGTCCCCTGCATCGGCAGGCGAACTCTCAACCATTGCGCCACCAGGGAAGCCCCCATGGCCATTCTTGTTTCTTCTAAATCCCTGGTTCCTTTTCCACTAGATTATTTTGAAACAATCCCAGACGTCATACCATTTTATCCGTAATGGTTTAGTATGTATTTTAAAAATATAACTCTTTTTTTTTTTTTTTTGCGGTACGCGGGCCTCTCACTGTTGTGGCCTCTCCTGGACGCGCAGGCTCAGCGGCCATGGCTCACGGGCCCAGCTGCTCCGCGGCATGTGGGATCTTCCCGGACTGGGGCACGAACTCATGTCTCCTGCATCGTCAGGCGGACTCTCAACCACTGCGCCACCAGGGAAGCCCCTAAAAATATAACTCTTTAAAAAAAAAACACCAACTGTAATATCATCACGCCAATATTTTAATAATAATTCCTTAATGTAAAATATCTAGTGGCTCTTTAGTTTTCCTTGATTGTCTCATCAGTGTTTTTCCATAGTTGGTTTGTTTAAATCAGGGTCCAAATCAAGATCAAAGGTTATCTTCGGTTGTTCTGTTTCTTAAAACTCTTTGAAGATCTCTTCCCTCGTTTATTCCCTCTTGCGGGTGATGTGTTTATAAAAGCCTGTTTCTCTTGTCGAGTTTCGCTCATTCTGGATTTTGCAGTTGCATTCTCTTAGTGCTGTTTATCATGCTCCGCTATCCTCTGTATCTCCTATAAATTGGAATTTAGACCTAGAAGCTTGGTCTGTTTGAGGTTTAATGTTTTTTGTTTTTTAAGGCAGGAATATTCCATAACTAGCAATCCACCAGGAGGCACGTGATGTCCAGTTGTCTCTTTCTTTGTGTGTTAGCCACTGATTTATGATCTCTGCCTGTTATCTGTTGTTTCATATGGACTTCGTAAACTGATCATATTCCAGTCTTCTCATTCATACTTTATTTATTAGCCAAAATACTCTTATAGAAGCTTTCTATCATCAATTGTTTGTTTAACCTGGCATATAGTTGTACAGAAAAGCCAGGTATGTGCTTTCTTTTGTTTGTTTGTTTGTTGGAATATCATTATGCAATCGTGGATTTAAAATTGTTGGATGTTTTTGAGTCGGTGTAGTTTCCTCTTCCTATTGATGCTCAAATTGTACAATCTCTGGGCAGTGGGAGTTTCTTTAGTTGTGGCCCTGTGTCCTTTTGATGTGACCCTTATTGATAGCAGCTTCCTTGCTATCCTGTGTCGTCTTTTGTATTCTTGGATTTAGAATGAACCATTTCTGCAGAGCTTGGTTTCTTTTAGTGGGAAATGCTATTTCAGAGCTACAACTTGGGTATAGAGTCTCTGTCACACATCCCTCGCCCCCCTCAGAAATGGATCCCACCTACCATGTCAACTTTTTGGTCCATGATAAAAACTTTCCTTGCACACTTGTCTCATGTTTGGCCCCTTTGGCTCTCATTCTGCCATTTCCACTCTTGTGCTTGGCATCATGTCCTTTTCTCCCTTACGAAAAAGGCCAAACTGAAGAATTCCCCCAGGAGAGTTCATGGCTTGACTCTCATCTTGAAGGCCAAAGCTCACATTAATTTAGGCTTCACAGAAAACTTTAATCATTGCTTTCAGTCCTGTCTCCCTGATGGTTTGTTCTGTGCCTTGTTTAAATAACCAGAAGGTGAGAGATTCCTTATCTTATTACCACTCTGAGCCATTCAGATGGCAAGCTATATTTTGATGATATTGTTGGGGTCAATTTACACACGTGTGTTTGAATAAATACTGGTTGAATTAAGTTTTGTACCTTTCTCTTCTAAAGTGTTTAAAATAGAATATATTTAATCTCTCACTCATTTAAATAATTTATCACTAATACATTATTTTTATAAGCTAGAAAGTTTTAAAGCTCTGTAGTTTTAGGCAGCTTTATGCACTGGGGTCCTAGATGGAACACAGCTATTCTGCTGTTGTGGGAATACAATAGTAAGCCTTTAAGTCTAAAATGAGTGTTTTTTGTTTAATAAGTCTCCTATTAGACTTATTTTTAGTAATTTCTGTCTTTGCTTTTTGGAAATTGTTTGATGCCCCTGTTGGTGCATCACAGAATATGCACTTAGGCCAAAAGAAAATCTCATTTTAAATACATCTACAGTGCTCTCTTCAGAGGTTCCATTCAGGCCTGGAGTTTCAGTTTCAGTAATACTTTTTTGTTTTGTTGGTGAAACAAACCCGTATGCGTTCACAGTCCAGCCAACACAGCCACACAACAGAATGAGTGAGTAGTACTGAAATTATCATCATTCATGACATCCCTGAGAAATTAACCAGCATCCTGCCCTGTGAAACTTTGTATACTCATTTAATATCCCCACCACACCCTTTCCCCCCGCCCGTAGAGTAGGGGTTTATTCCCTTCCCCTTCCTCCAGGGGCACAGAGAGAGGGTGAGGAGCCCTATAATTTACAGGCAGGCCTCTGTGCCCCGAGGTTAAACTCGTTTCACAGCGGGAATTTTCTTTATGGTCCTGTGGCTCCCTAACACAGGGGAGGCAAGTGGTAAAAGCTACCAGAGAAAAGCTGGACTGGAGCCACTGACGTCATGTCAGTAAATCTGTTGGAGGAGCCCAGCTGGGCAGTGCCTGCCAGGCAGCCCTTGCACTTTGGCCTCGCCTGGTCAACTGGTCTTACTGCTTCTTCCATCCCCCATGGCCCCCTCCCCCCCTGCCATTTTTGTCTTCTTTTCCCCCTTCCCTCTGTGTGACTGGACTGGTGTTGAAACCTGCAAACGGTTTGAAAGCCACCCCTGAAACTGGTCCTGTTCTTAATGCCCCTAGGGGAAAGGGCAGGGAAAACCCAAGGATTGGTGGGCCAGAGAGGCTTGAAAACTTTTCGCTAGTGGGCTTTCTTGATGATGAATGAATCTATGGGGCCGTTATGGGGAGCAGCGAGAGGTGCCAGCTTCTGACTCTACTTGTAGAGAGTTTTGCTTTTCAGGACTCATGTGCCTGTGTGTGCGTGTGTGTGGAGAGGGGAAAGAGAAGACTGGTCAGAGGATGGGTGGAAATACTGAATTGCAGTCTTCCTGTAGAGGATGATTTAAGAGAGTGAGTTCCACCATGAGTCCTTTATTACCCATTACTCATTGGTCAGCTAACCCTGAACTCTCCCTGGTTTGCAACTGTAGCAGTTAAATTTAGAGCTACATGCTGCTTTCCATCTTGGGTATTTAGAGTCACAACCCCAGATGCGCCTGAATTAAAATATTGCTGAGCTAAATCTATTTTTACATCTAGGGGAATGATATCTAAAAATAAACCTCATCCCACCTGTTATTCACTTTTGGGAAGTTTGGATGCTATCAAGTCACAGCCCACAGATTAGGCTTTTGATCATGGTTTCAAATGTGGCCTTCACATTCTGCTTTTCCTGCCCTTGGTGTGATGTTTTCATTGTTTCATTAACCATTGTCCTCCTGTTTATTTTGCTGTGAATAGTCATTTGCAAATAAGAGTGAAGCATAGGTTCAGATTGGTTTTCAAGTTCCTGAGTCTTAGGGTCAGAAACGTATTAAAAGCAGTATCTTATCCATGAATCATTAGATGAGTCAGTTCCTGAAACCACTACAAGCCTCATAGTTCTTGGCTACAAGCAAAAGCAGGAAATCCAGGCTTCAATAACTTCCTTTCCCAGTCCTGGCTATAGTCGCATTGGTGGTTAGGTTCTGCTGCCTGCTTTTGTAAGTGGTAGAAAGATGTATGTCTGAGGAACAAAGACACTCAAGTCAATTTACTGAAACTGTTTATAATTTGTGGTCTTGCTCTGAATGTCAGGCTGCATTGGCATACTCTGCCCTGCGCAACTCAGCCAGGAAAGGCAGCTGGCTGGGTCCGCCGAGGTGCCCCCAGAAATGCACAGGAAATGTTTCAGGGAGCTTTAGTTAAGCGTCCAGGGAATCCTAAAACTTGAGGGCATGCAAGGAGACATTAGGGGCAGAAAGCTCTGGAGTCCATATGCATAGCTGAAGTATCAACTTCTTTTGTTTTGCTCGCGTAGTCGGGAGAGAGAGAAAGAAAAGGAAGAAGGGAGGGAGGGATGGAGGGAGGGAGAGAACACACGAGTGCCAGCGCGCCCCGAGCTCTGGCCTGGCTCTCTTGCTCTTGCTTTTTCTTGCAGTTTACTTCCTTATGTACAGGGTCTTTTTGTTTTTAATTCCTTTTGCAGTGTTTCAGGCCAGTCTTAACTGACTTCAAAATCAATTTGATAACTCTTTTATTAAATATTGTAAAGAGTGAGGGAGAAACGTGAAATGCTGCCTCCCAAAGTCATGGGTCTCCACACCCTGTATTTATTCTCTTTTATGAGCAGCCCCCCCTTGTCTGCCTTCATAAGTTGGGGCAGACTCAGGCTGGTGTCTCTCTGCTGCTTTACGGTTTGCTGGTGAGTTTATGAACTTTTTCCATCTTAAAAAAAATTAAAATTGAGTGTGATGCGTTTTCAGTTATTAACCCTAATGTTCTTCTCCGATGCTAATTGGTGTTGGCCAGCTGGGGGATTTGAGAAAGTGGGACTGAAACTGGACTTTTTTCCACTAGGTTTACATGGAGTCATTGGAAGTTCTGATAGGACTCTAAAAATAGAGTGGGTAGACAAACCCTGTGAAAAAAGATGAGGAAAGAGAAGAGAAAAGTGAACCGATGAGCAGTCACATATTGATGCCGTCTTTTAAATTGAGCTTGTTTCCAATTCATAGTTAGCAATAGCCCAGAAAGGTCAAATTCTATTTCAGCCTTTGTAAAGGATAAAGTAAAAGCAAATGCAAAAGTTTGCCTGCCTTCTTAATGAAGCCTGGCTGATTCAGAGCACAGCCAGGCTGGGGGGTGCCACTTTGTTCTTACTGGTCGTTTGTATTTTGTGTTTGGGTAATTCTCTATTCAACTTCAGTCTGAGCTGAGAGGTTCTGATGAGTTTTTGAGAAAGTTGGACTCATCTTCATTTCAGAGGTTGGACTGAGAGTCAAAATATCTGACTTTGGTTTTCCAGATTTCAGGCTTGTCCCCAAAAACCCCTTAATCCTAGGTGAGTTTGTTAGGAAATGACTGAAAATATATTCCCCTTATTAATGTGTGAAGAGTAACTGTCTAAACTTGGAAGAGATTTTTTTCTTATGTTGTAAGAGATACAGACCCAATTATTTTTATTTGTCCTGCATTGATCTGAGAGTTAATTTCTTTTTAATGTAGCTTTCAGGCTGGGAGTGCAGATTGAATCTTGAATTGCTTACCCTCTCTGGACCAAGTTGTTCAGGCTCAGGGATTGATTCATTAATTAAAATCAATGTAAATGGATTTGTAAACCTCCTGTAACAGATTATCTTATTAGCAACCACACAGAGCAGCCCATGATCTGGGAGGAATGTGTTTGTTGCCCTAGGTGAAGTAGACCCCCCACTGATGGACTCTTTGGGTCTACTTTATGAAAAACCCAGACGCTTTTGTAAGGAAGGAAGGAGGCTTGCTTAACCTTTACACCAAACAGATTCTTCCTATGGAAAATTGTTTTTAATATGCCTGCCCCAGAAGGCTTTAGTTCTGTGTGTGTATTTCTCTACCATGACTGTGTCTCTCCCCTACCTCTGCATTCATGATTCAAGGACATTTTTGTGTACTGGCCAGGTTCTGCCTGTTTCCAGGCAAGATTCCTGCCGAGAACCCTCCTGTAAAGAGGAAAGGAGGAACCAGAAATAAATTCCTATTTGATAACAACAAAGTGCTTTTTTTCTCCAACCCAAGCAACCAACAGGCAAACTACAAAGAAGACATTTATCTGTTATTTGAGGATCTGGCTGTACAGCTGTGCTTCCTTGGAGTGATGATAAGAAGACAAGATGGTACCTTTGGAAACCTTGTGGCTTTAACAAAGGTCAGAGTTCATTAAGCTGTTGTCATTTATATTGTCATTTTTTGTAATTGTGCCAGACAGGTAGATATCCTCTATAGTTAGACCAACTTACCCACCTTCTCTCTGATGTTTGGATCAAAGGGGACTATCTGATCCAAGCTGAGTTGAACTCTCTCCTGAATCTTTTGGGATTGAGACAGCAATCCCAGTTGGTCTTTGATGCTCACCCTACAGTACAGGGAAAAGCTAAATGGGGAGTAGATGTTTGACCCATGGGTACACAGAAGCATAGAATTAAAACTGATTTGCAGAGAGAAAACAACAAAGCTGTTGTGCAGAGGAGGACATGAGAGACCTTGGGAATAGTCTCATTTCCGGATGGTTTTCCATTTCCTGGTTTCCATTTCCCATGAGGGCTGGCTACAGTTCCTGATTCGGGGTCATCTGATAGACCCCTTGGCCTTATAATGAACCCACGTTTCCCTACCCTTTTTTTTTTTTTCTTAGGTTAGTGGGAGTGGGTTTCTGTTAATTGAAACCAAATGGTCTCTGGCCGACTAGTTTGCTGGGAAATAAGCCCTGTGTGGTGTTCTGGAGAGGCCCTACTCAGTGTGATAGCACACAGCTTCTGCTTGGTCTGCAAGGCAGGGCTGCTGTCCTGGACCCAGTTCTCCAGTATGGATTCTGTCTGAGGGAGCTAACCAGGTAGTAACGATAGGGTTACCCCCCTAACCTGTGTTTCAGACTGGAACATTTCCAGGCCTTATGTAGGCCTTTCTGCTGCCTGGTTTGCCATGTGGTTTAGGTTGTGGTGGCTCGGTTCAAATGTGGCAGGTGAGGAATTTTCCCAGTCATACCCTGGGGCACTGAGGAGTTCTGGTTGGCTGAGCACCAGGAAGGAGGCAGACCAGGTGTGTCATTAGACCTGGGTGTCCTGCCTAGTGGCGCCACCCTTCACTTCCTCCCCTGCCATCTCCGATCAGTGTGGAAAAGCATGAGCTCAGTGGCCTTTGGCAAATGCTTCCTGATGATAAATCCAGTGTGTATATTGTGCACGTGCTTCAAGCTTCCTCTGTCAGGGAACCTTCCAGGTTCATTTTATTAGCAAATGGATTAAATAGCAAACACCTCTCTTGGGAGACCTGTAAGATGTGTGTGTGCCCCTGGGGATGGTGTCAGAAACAAAAGGCCTGCTTCATCTGCTGTTCCGCAGATTGGGGGGCATTGGGGGCAGCAAAGTAGAAGTTGTTAAAGAGGATAGAATTTGTTTTGGAAAACCCTTACCATGTACATTAGGAGACATATGCAGTATTTGTTGGCATCTTTTACAGATTTGAAGCCATTTTTAGTTTAGGCTTGATACAACACGTTCTACCTGCGAGTTTTTTTTTTTTTTTTTTAACTGAGAAAGTTTGGAAACTTTTCCTCCTTTTTTTTTGATTGACGTATAATTGATGTGTAATATTATATAAGAAAGTGATTCACAGTTTTTAAAGGTTATACTCCATCTATAGTTATTATAAAATATTGGCTGTATTCCCCATGTTGTGCAATATATCCTTGTAGCTTATTTTATACATAATAGTTTGTACCTCTTAATCCCCTACCCCTATACTGCCCCAGCCCCCTTCCCTCTCCCCACTGGTAACCATCAGTTTGCTCTCTATGTCTGAGTCCTTCTTTTCTGTTATATTCACTAGTTTGTTGTATTTTTTAGATTTCACATATAAGTGAGATCATACAGTATTTGTCTTTCTCTGACTTATTTCACTTAGCAGAATGCCCCTCAAGTCCATCCATGTTGTTGCAAATGGCAAAATTTCATTCTTATTTTTAATGGCTGAGTAGTAGTATTCCATTGTATGTGTGTATACGCACACATACCACATCTTCTTTATCCATTCATCTGTTGATGGATACTTAGGTTGCTTCCATGTCTTGGCAATTGCAAATAATGCTGTTATGAACATTGGGGTGCATGTATCTTTTCCGGTTAGTGTTTTTCGGTTGTATGCCGAGGAGTGGAATTGCTGGGTCATATGGTAGTTCTGTTTTTAGTATTTATGTTCTACCTGTTTTGTTCATGGTGTTTAGTTTGTATATTTAGAAAGTGGAAACCTGGAGAATTTTTTTTTTCTTTAAATTGAGAAGGGATTGGAAAGGGGGACAACGTAGAAATTTTTTGGGACGTGGACATGAGGGGTTCAGATTTAGACAAGTGTGTTCCCAATGTCACATCTAGTAAAAACATCTAATGTTTACATGATGTTTTACAATTTACACAGTTCTTTTAATAGATTAACTTATTTAAACCCTCACAACAACTTGGTTTGTATAAATGAGGAAATAC
Organism: Physeter macrocephalus; assembly: GCF_002837175.3. Lineage (NCBI taxonomy): Eukaryota > Metazoa > Chordata > Mammalia > Artiodactyla > Physeteridae > Physeter > Physeter macrocephalus. The sequence goes on from NC_041229.1 coordinate 67,126,210, forward strand.
AGTCCAGGAGATTAGGAGGCTAACCCAGGATCACACAGCCAGTAACTGGCTAAACAGCGACTGGGTAAACCATCACTGGGATGCCACTTAACCATGCCTGTGGGCCTCCTTTGCTCTGCTCCTGTACTTTTGTCAGCCTTTGTTGTGACAGGAGAATGTGTTAGGACAAGGCTGCAGGAAGGTGATGTGTGGGTAGGGGAGGGAGGTCTGGGGGTGGGAAAGAAGTGGTTTTAAACTACCAGTTCAAACATGTCTCTCTGTAGTATTCAGAGCACAGAAAAGAGCAGGAAGGGACTCAGACGATCTTGTCCACTGGATTTCAAACCAGCCTGAATATCTTTGTCACCTGGGGAGTTAAAAAAAAAAATACTGACTCCTGTTCACCTTGGATCTTCTAAATCAGAATGTCCAATGGTGAAGTTTGGACCAAGGTTCTGAAACCTTCCCAAGTGATTCTTATGAGGTATCTGAGCCCCACTCAGTTCTGGCCCCATGTCTCTTTAACTTGAAAAGTTCTGTAAAATTTAGCTACTTGGTATTCCCGGGAGCCTGTTAGAGATGCAGACTCTGAGACCCCCCACTCCAGGCCTGCCAAATTAGAATCTTGACTTTAACAAGATTCCAGGTGAAGAGTATGCACATTAAAATTTGAGAAGCACTGCTAATGTCCCAGCGAAACGTCAGGGGGCTGTAGGGTGGGGTAATTGCACATATTCTTTCTGTTTGTCATTTGCCTTTTGACTTTCCCTGTTACATAACTTTCCATGCAGAAATTAATTTTACATCAAATTTATCAACTCTTCCTTTATGGTTTCTAGGTTTTTCATTTGCATGCAAAAGACCATCTTATCCTGAAATTATTGGAAAAATGTCTTACACATAAAAAAAATGAAGTCATAATATACTTCACATAGTTGAATATGTCTAGATTTTGTTTGGTATGGTAGAAAGAGTGAGGTAGAGATCCAAACCTTTTGGATCCAAACTTAATGCTTGTCTTGTCCTAACACAATTCATTGACTCTTTTCTCTATAGATCGGTAAACTAAATTCACATGTGCTCCATTATCTACCTGGAGTTTTTTTTTTTTTTTTTTTTTTTTTTTGCTGTGTGCGGGCCACTGTTGTGGCCTCTCCCGTTGCGGAGCACAGGCTCCGGACGCCACAGGCTCAGTGGCCGTGGCTCACGGGCCTAGCTTCTCCGCGGCATGTGGGATCTTCCCGGACCGGGGCACGAACCCATGTCCCCTGCATCGGCAGGTGGACTCTCAACCACTGCGCCACCAGGGAAGCCCCTACCTGGAGCTTTAATTACCATAGCTCTGTGAGGGGTTTTGCTGTATAATTCAGCTAGTCACTTTTCATCACTTTCTTCTTTAAGATTTTTTTTCCTGGCTTTTTTCACAGGTGTGTTTGTCTGTTTACACTTTTAGGTGCACATTGTCTAGTCAAAAAATTTTTCAGAGACTATTTTTATTGGGGTTCTGTTTATAGATTAGTTTAGCCTCATTCTATTTTTAAACATATTTTTGTCTTTTCTAAATTACATATACTAGTTATTCAGAAAATTTTTTCGGTAACAGTCACACCAACCTTTGTAACAGGCGTTTTGCAAGTTTTAAGAATGTATCTTCTGTAGGGTTTTGTCTTCATAGAAAAACTCTCTCTAACTAACCATCCTATCTGGTGGGTGCCTATCCCTTCTCTTCCCCAGCCCAGCTGCCTGTTATCCTGAATCATGTTCCTTTCCCTCAATAAAATTCATTTGTTGATGCTCTGACTGCTAGATTGTAAGCCCCACAAGGGAAGGTTCCATGTCTGTTTTATTTTCCAGTGGAATTGCTCAGTGCTTAGAAAATTCCTGGCAGTTGGTGCTCAATAAATATTTGTTAAATTAGTTGGAATGAGTGAAATCCCAGTAACCAGAGCTTCTGGCCCTCTAGTTGAAGATTAGCTTCATGTGGGATTGTCTGGACTTGGATCCCAGTTAGAATTCAGCCGATAGTTTGAGAAATTATTCAAATGGATTAAAGTGAATATGTGGTTTTTGAGGGGAAGCAGTAGTTATCTACCAGTTGAATCAAGGACTGGCCTGGAGTGTTTTAATCTATGAAAGCTGACGAAGTGGAGAAAGTCACAGTGAAGCATGGAGATGGATGATGATCGATAGGTCATCGATCTCGGCACCGGCCAGTCCTTTGGTAAATAATGCTCCCGGTCACATCCCACCACTTTGGGTTTAGCAGCGTCTCTCTAATAGATCATTCTGGTTAGGTTAATTTTTTTTTTTCTTTAACTAGGGAAAATAAAATATTGCTGCAAAGAACTTTGGACCTTTTTTCTATTACTAAAAGTCCCTTACTGAAATTTGTATCATCTATGTCTTAAACCCTTTCATTTTGGGTACAAATACTCAATTTGTGAGCACCTTATGGGCAGGAACAGAATCTTCATTCATTTTTTATTTTTTTAAACAAATTTATTTTATTTATTTATTTTTGGCTGCGTTAGGTCTTCACTGCTGCACACGGGCTTTCTCTAGTTGCAGCGAGCAGGGGCTACTCTTCATTGCGGTGCGCGGGCTTCTCATTGCGGTAGCTTCCCTTGTTGCGGAGCACGGGCTGTAGGTGTGCGGGCTCAGTAGTTGTGGCACACAGGCTCAGTAGTTGTGGCTCACGGGCTCAGTACTTGTGGCGCATGGGCTTAGTTGCTCCGCGGCATGTGGGATCTTCCCGGACAAGGGCTCGAACCTGTGTCCTGCATTGGCAGGTGCATTCTTAACCACTGTGTCACCAGGGAAGCCCCTTCATTCATTTTTATAACTCTTAACATCCAGGTGCTTGACAAAAGCTCAAGTAGTGAGAGAAAAATCAAACTCTAAACATACCATATATTTTAAAATTGTTGGAAAAGTGACGTTTTATCTGTAGTGTGCAGTGGAAATAACTTTTGCGTATGTTCTAGTTTCTGCTGGCTTTCTTAAAAGCCACACGGATCTTTCAGACTTTCCCTCCTATGATGGAAGAATTTCTAGAAATTGTGTTTCTTGACTCTCATTTATTTCCCCCTCACTCTGAAATGAGAAGTGTGGGATATTTCGATGGCGTTGGTCAGTCATTTAAAACAGTGCGGCTTTGGCTCTGTAGTTTGTGATTTCAGGTCTATATTTGGAATAAATCGAAACTCCAGTGCTATTGGAGGCTTTTAACACATTTGGTGCCAAGGGGCTTGGTTTTGCAGATTATAAGTAGTTCAGTTGATTGTTTCTTCAATAAAAATTATTTTGAAAACAATCACAGTAGCTCCACCGCATGATTCTGTGGTCATCTCCTTGAGCTCCATTCGAGATACCTTGAGAAAGTCTGTCTCTAACACTTGCCTGCCTTGTGGCTCAGCTTTCGAGCGAAAAACCATGGTACTTCCCCACTGATGACCCTGTTCCACTCGCTTTGAATTTGTTTGCTTCTTCGTGTGGACAGTGTACACTGTTTGAAGAGTGTATGTAAGCCCGCTGTGTTTTCTTTAATAAAACTGCATTTATCCTTGTGTAGACAGATTGTGTTCTTTGAGTCTAAATTCTTAGAGAACTCTGGGAACTGTTTACTTAGATCTTTTTTTCTTTCTTTAAATAAAGCGCTTCCTCTAGTTTATCAACTTTAAAACTGTTAAAAGTCAGCCGAAAAAGTTGGTTGAAGGGAGAAGGCCCTATTCTGGAGTGGTTTGAATTTGGTAACTGTATTTTGAAGTGATAAGGGCTTTTACTTCTCCACAACCTGTATCAAACAAATCAAAACTGTAAAATGAAACACAGGCTAAGGTCACAAACCTAAATTAGGCCTTTCCTTTGACCTCGGAAGTCAGGTTTTTGGAAAACCAAACAGGGAGGCTTGAAGACATGAGGTGCTGCTATATTAAAAGACTTTTGAATAAGGGGCAGAGTTGAGTATTTGGAGCAGGTTGTGCCTGTGGGTTCTCACTGCTTTTGGATTCCAAAGGATGGGGTGACATTTCAGTTCATTATATGCTGGGGTCTGTGTTGGGTGGTGGGGACTCAGAGAAGGATGAGAACTCTAGGCTAGTTCAGGGAACTTCAAGGAACTCCAGGGTAGTGGGAGGGAGAGTTGTGTTAAGGACACCGTCCCAGTCTTCTGTGGTGAATGATGTGATATAGGGAGGCGCAGGGTCTGCTGGAGAAGAGACTGGGGGCTGGGGCTCCTGAGTTCCTCCCTAAAGGAAGCTAAAATAAAGAGAACTTAAATAGGGTATGCGAGCTGCTGCTCTTCATGGTCTCCTGGACTATGTAGACTACACTCAACATGAAAAAGGTGAGTTTCTGTAAGAAATCCTATCCAGAAAGTGACAAGATGATGCAGGAAATGTAAACAAACACTTGGCTTTAATGGAAGGCAAACTGCTGGCCCCCCCCCCCCCCCCG